>NW_026374412.1:0-1001 GCF_001194135.2 Octopus bimaculoides | reverse complement strand
GAAACCACGTGATTTCGAAGCTAATCTGTTAACCGTACAATGACGTTTATGCACTTATATAAATGATTATCATAATAATACACAACTAATGTGTCTTTTTTCTTCCCTTTTTGTTTTAAATGCTTACATTTCTACGATGTTGTACCATGCTAGTTTTTGATGCGTTGGTTTATCAATGCACCGGAAATATGATTTCATCATGCATGTTATGAGGTCACAACCAGAGTTTTTCTGTCGTGGTTTGTCGGATTTAAGGAGTTTTGTATTGTGATTGTTAAAATGTTTCCTTAAAATGAAAGCTCATTGTAACCTTTTTGCACTAGTTTTTATTTATCTAACCCTTTAGAGTTGATGTAGAATCATGGAAGAAATTATTGGGTATTTGAAATAAACTATTGCTTGGTTTAAAACCATTTCTTTGCTCTTTTGTACCTTAGTAGAATCTACCTTTTTACAAACATTTGGGGCCACATCTCTCTGGTTTGAGGATAATTTCCTCTTCTCCTTCCATAAGTCTCGGTGGACCAGTAAAAAGGTTTGGTTAAATTATAAAATATGTGAATACCTACCAAACATCATAATCCGCGGGTACATGTGCTTCATTATACAAAGCCTTGTACAGAATCGATACAGAATGCATAAAAAGGCGACGAGCTGGCAGAAACGTTAGCACGCCGGGCGAAATGCTAAGCGGTATTTCGTCTGCCGTTACGTTCTGAGTTCAAATTCCGCCGAGGTTGACTTTGCCTTTCACCCTTTCGGGGTCGATAAATTAAGCACCAGTTACGCACTGGGGTTGTTTTAATCGATTTAATCCCTTTGTCTGTCCTTGTTTGTCCCCTCTATGTTTATCCCCTTGTGGGAAATAAAGAAATAAGAAACGTTATAATGATGGCGTCAATATAACTGGTTTGTTCAAGGCGGCGAGCTGGCAGAATGGTTAGTACGCCTAGCGAAATGCTTAGCGGTATTTCGTCTGTCTTTATGTTCTGAGTTCAAAT
>NW_026374411.1:0-3104 GCF_001194135.2 Octopus bimaculoides | reverse complement strand
GATTCCCTGCCCTGTATATCTATATTTAGTAATACCTCTAAGATGGTCAGATAAACCACTACAGGTCGTACGGGACTTTTTTTGATTGCTGCATTGATTCCATATTTTGCCCCTAACATATCATAAATTATTGAAAAATCATCGAGTTTATTTTTGCACACAGTTCCAATTTTTATCTATTTGCTCTCTGCAATACACTATGTTATGACTTTTAGTCTGAAGGATGTTACATAAGACATCAGTGAAAGGAAATATGTTACTAAATACTTTTAAGAAAAATAAGAAATCGGGAGCTTTTAAATTATGTAAGAATCCAATGGCAGAATTTATTGTGGTTTCATCCCATGCTTCAGAATTGTCAATGATGTCTTCAAAAAAAAGGCTGATTATGAAATTACAATTTTCTTTTATAGTAAGAAGGTGTGAGTTCTGTCTTGTTCTTGTAGCTTTGAGAAATTATTTTTAAACCATTAGCCCTTTTAGGTGATTTTGTAATAACTGTACTCAGTCCATTTATTGTAGGAAAAATATCTTGCATTCTTTTATAGCGGAGCATGCTTGTGAAAGAACTAAATTTAGGACATAAGCACAACAATGAACAAAGATTGCACACTCATATTTCTCTCTTACTTTTGACTGCAACCTATTTAATTGTCCTGCCATTATAGTGCCACTATCATAGGTTTGTGCAGTTAATTTGTTTTCCTTCTTCCACATTTCAATGCATTTAAAAAATTGTTCAGATAAAGCATTTACTGAATAATCTGCACTAACATCATTAAAACTGGCAAATCATTCTTTAATAACACAATCTTTTATAACATAACATAAAACAGTTGACAGTTGTTAATATTTCGATATATTGGATGTTTCATCTACAGAAATAACTATGAATTTAGCCTGCTTCAGTTCACTTTCTATTTCATCGAACAAAACTTTTTGAATTGCATCAATCAAGTCATTTTGAATTCTGTTTGAGAGACTTGAGAAAACAGAAGCTGTATCAGGAAGGTTTGCTAATTTTTCATCATATTTACTGATTAAATATAAGAGTTCTTTATAATTTCCATGATTATTGGATTCTTTAGATTCAAAATGACCCCAAACTGATAAATCCTTGTGACCAAGAAAAATAACTGTATCATTCGCCGCACAGCTGTTGTATGCTCTGTTTTTTATATGCATCCAATTGCAAGTCTCTCTGAACATTCCCAAATGTTTTAAGATCTATCAAAGATTTTATGTCTTTGAGAACGTTCATGTTTTAGCATGGCCATATGTAGATTATTTAAATCAGTTTTTTTCTAAACTAAATAACATGCATGGCCAGCAGAATAACTTATTTAGCATAACACTTTCAGCTAACCATTTTCTCCTTATAGATTAGTCTAAAATCGTCGAATTCATTTCTTTGCAAATTAGGTAATTTCAGGGTTGGTTTGGCATCATTTATAATTAATAGTTTCCTTTCAAAGTCTTTTTTAGAAAAATTATTTTTCAAAAGTTCTATAACATACATTTCAGTCATTTGGACTAATATTTCGAAAGTTCAAAAGATTTTATAAAAGAAACGTGTGTGTGTGTGTGTGTGCGTGTGCACGTGAATTTAGAGTCAATTTGAATAGAATGGAAGATAATCTTAATAAATCAAGGAAGCAGCGAAAAATCATTGTCAAAAGGGAGAAATTCTAACTTACATGGGACAGATAATCCAAAAAGTTCACAAATGTAATAACGAACATTAAACATCAAAGAGAAAATAAATAATTTTGTTCTGTTCGCAAAATTAGGTCTGAATGACAGAACTGATCCAACTGACAGAGAATTTTGAAAGGGTTTTTATTAGTACCTTTTGACTGCGGTCAAACAGTCAAATCTATTCAGCCATATGGTCAGTCTTTAGCGACTGCATTTTTAACATTGCATAACTTTGAAGCTATTTTTAATGGGATAGGAAATGAGGTTACTCTTTTACTCTTTTACTTGTTTCAGTCATTTGACTGTGGCACTGCTGGAGCACCGCTTTTAGTCGAGCAAATCGCCCTCAGGACTTATTCTTTGTAAGCCTAGTACTTATTCTATCAGTCACTTTTGCCGAACCGCTAAGTTATGGGGACGTAAACACATCACCATCGGTTGTCAAGTGATGTTGGGAGGACAAACACAGACACACAAACATATACACACGCATGCATATACATATACACATACGTATACATATATACGACGGGCTTCTTTCAGTTTCCATCTACCAAATCCACTCACAAGGCGTTGGTCGGCCCGAGGCTATAGTAAAAGACAGTCGCTCAAGGTGTCACTCAGTAGGTCTGAACCCAGAACCATGTGGTTGGTAAGCAAACTACTTTATTTCATTAAATATTGGCCATTAAGGCCTTACAAAGAGGGGACAAACAAGGACAGACAAACATAAAGTAGCTTCAGGCTGGACACAGACATTAATGAGATGAGAGTGATAACAAAAAGATGAGATAAAGATGGGAGGGGTACCGGCGCCCGCCGACCGATAACCTCTCGAAAACATTGTTCAATACATTCAATATAGTTCAATATAAATAAATCAAAAAAATTAACACATTAGTCCTCATCATCCAGGCCACCAAGCAAGTATCCTGTTGCCTGCAAGAAAACCTGTATTGTTTGGCCCGGAATAATGGAGGCAAAGTCCTCCTTGTCACAAGCATTTTCTATTTTTGCTTTTTCACTATAATTTATGACATCCGCACTCACCTGCGGAGGCCAACATGGGTGGTCTATGAGGACCGAGTCATACCATTGCCTTTTCAAAATGCTATCCAAATACAGTCCCACAGGCCCTTCCTTGAGGTAACAGAGGATAATCTCCTCCTCCTATTCACCGAGAGGGACCGCGTCATGCTCTGTCAGTGGCACAATTCCCACCGACAGAGCTTCCTGCTCCAGTGGCACACCTCCCATTTCACTTTTCTTTTTTTCCTCCTTTTACTGGTGGCCTACATCGGCACGCCCGAGTAGTCCCCCTCCACCTCCGCAACTTTCGTTTCACCTGGTGAGCAACTGTCATTGCTCACCTTTCTTTTACTTTTCGTGGAGGCGGGTGCCTCCAC
>NW_026374410.1:0-565 GCF_001194135.2 Octopus bimaculoides | reverse complement strand
TGTATATAGGTCCCAGCTCTGTCGTGTCTGTGAATATATTCCTTCTTATCTCCACATATTCTACGGTTACTTGTTATGTTTCTTTTCGTTATATGTTTTTGGTAATTTCTGGTGGGGAGGCTTTGGACTTGTGCAGCAATTAAAAATCCTTCAGTCTATGCTTTGAGTCCTGAGCTTCTCGGCCATTGCTGGGATTGTTCTCTGTCTATTTCTCTTGCATTTAGTTTAGCCCAGTATTTACCATGTAGGGGCTTTTCTTGCCATCGTTTTATCATGGTCCGTTGCTGTTCTAGTTTTAGTTTGGATTTCATTTGTTTTATAGCTTTTGTTGTTTCTTCTTCTTCTTCTTCTTCTTCTTCTTCTTCTTCTTCTTCTTCTTCTTCTTCTTCTTCTTCTTCTTCTTCTTCTTCTTCTTCTTCTTCTTCTTCTTCTTCTTCTTCTTCTTCGTATTTGTTAGGTAGATTGATTACTTGTTTGTATTTGTCAGCTTGCTTAACTACTGAAAACAGTTTTTGTTTACTCGTGTTTTGTGGCTATTTGTATTAGTTTCCCTTGCTTCTGGAGT
>NW_026374409.1:0-224 GCF_001194135.2 Octopus bimaculoides | reverse complement strand
GAAAATAGAATCAAAATTTCCATTCACAAGAGAAATAGGGACAACAGCACATTCATACTTCTTTTACATTTCTTCTCTTTACCTATTGTCTCTCGGTCGGTCTGTCTGTATGTCTGTATGTATGTATGTATGTATGTATGTATGTATTATATATATATGTATTTATGTATGTGTGGATGTGTATGTGAATGTGTATGTATGTATGTATGTATGTATGTATGTAT
>NW_026374408.1:426-585 GCF_001194135.2 Octopus bimaculoides | reverse complement strand
TTATGTGTGTATGAAAGCTGTGAGGCACGAACTTGAAAGTAGGGACGAAGTAGTTCACGTGTTTTCTCGGTGATAGCCAAGGAAGAAAAGGATTATTGACCGGAAGCATGTGACCATGCCGGTGTAAGGGGAAGAGAGAGAGTGGTAGAGTGAGAAACA
>NW_026374408.1:0-416 GCF_001194135.2 Octopus bimaculoides | reverse complement strand
GTGTAAGGGGAAGAGAGAGAGTGGTAGAGTGAGAAACAAAGGGAGGAAGTAGAAGAATAGGTGAGCAACGAGAGGAAAAGAGAAAAAGAGGAAGTACGATGGGAAAAAAGAGATACGTAGTAGTAACAATATATATATATATATATTTTTTTTTTACTTGATTCAGTCTTTTGACTGTGGCCATGCTGGAGCACCGCCTTTAGTCGAGCAAATCGACCCCAGGACTTATTCTTTAGAAGACTAGTACTTATTCAATCGGTCTCTATTGCCGAACCGCTAGGTTACGGGGACATAAACATACCAGCATCGGTTGTCAAGCGATGTTGGGTGGCAGACACACAAACACATACACACATACATATATATGTACACATATACGACGGGCTTCTTTCAGTTTCCGTCTACCAAATCCACTC
>NW_026374406.1:0-250 GCF_001194135.2 Octopus bimaculoides | reverse complement strand
TTAGCAGTCAGGTGTCCAAGAGGGGATAAATATTGCCTCTTGGCATTGATACTGCCGATAATATATATTTCTTATGTTTTTATATACGCCTCACAGAATACTTTTATTGCTTGGATTTTCTGGATTTTCAGTGGCATGGACACAACATTGCATTACTTTGTAATTGATTAATACGTAGGCTGGTAGCCAAGTCTATATGAGAAGCTTACTGTGATAACTACACAATTCTCTGAATCCATATCCTATACCA
>NW_026374405.1:0-562 GCF_001194135.2 Octopus bimaculoides | reverse complement strand
TTTCCAGTGTTGTTCCCTGTCTATTATTTTAACTTCATCCCACAGGGGAAGGTGGTCTCCATTTTGCCATACATGATCAACTATACCCGATTTATCAATATCTCCTCGTGTCACAACTTTGCGATGTTCTTCTACCCTTATTTTGAGGGGGCGACATGTTTCGCCTTTGTATAACCTACCACAGCTGCATGGGATGGAGTACACGCAGTTTTTGGTCATATTCTCTTCTCTTGAATACTGCCCTGATGTCATATGGGCACCATCCATACAGTGTAAAGAGAGTGCCTAAAACATCGAGCAAAGAATATAAGTAGCGATCGTGATACCCTCCACGAAGAAATGATCAAGCTCAGTAACAATCTATTAAGAAACAACTACCCCCAAAATATACTTTCCACTCCAATTATGAAGAAGAGAGAGGATGAGGCCAATAAACTGTCCACAGTCTGTTTATCCTATGTGAAAGGCCTCTCCGAAAAGATACAAAAGATATGCAGCCCGTATGACATCATGACAGTATTCAAGAGCAATACAACACTTCGCAAATATCTCCTTCGGGTAA
>NW_026374404.1:0-416 GCF_001194135.2 Octopus bimaculoides | reverse complement strand
ATCTATCTGTCTATCTGTCTGTCCGTCCGTCCGTCTGTCTGTTTGTCTGTCTGCTTGCCTGTCTGTCTGTGTGTCTGTCTGTGTGTCTGTCTGTCTCTGTAGATCCATTTCTATCTATCTATCTATCTATCTATCTATCTATCTATCTATCTATCTGTCTGTCTGTCTTTCTGTCTGTCCATCCGTCCGTCTGTCTGTCTCTGTCTGGTCACTTCAGTCATATAACCACACACGTACGTTTCTCGGACAATTCTTTTCCTTCTCTCCGGACCTTTCCTCTTCCATCTTTCTGACGAAGAGCCATACTCGAAACGTCGTACTCCCTCTTTTTCTATCTTAAACTGAACGCCAACCGAATTCATTCACTGTATACATCGTTTTGATATTTGTTAATTTTGTTTAATATATTTGCTTAT
>NW_026374403.1:0-339 GCF_001194135.2 Octopus bimaculoides | reverse complement strand
TATATATATATAGATATATAGATATATATATATATATAGATATAGATATAGAGAGAGAGAGTGTGTGTATGTATACATGTGTATGTATATATATGTGTGTGTGTGTGTGAATATGTGTATATATATATATGTGTGTGAGGGTATATATATGCGTGTGTGTCAATATATGTGTGTGTGTGTATGTTAGTATATATGTATGTATATCTGTATGTATATGCGTATGTACATGCGTATGTACATGTGTATGTACATATGTGTATGTATATATATGTCTGTATTATTTGGATATATATGTATATTTGTGTGTATATACAGGTATATATATAGGTATTTATGTAT
>NW_026374402.1:0-547 GCF_001194135.2 Octopus bimaculoides | reverse complement strand
ATATATATGCCTTTCTCTCGCCATGCCTCTGTCTATCCCACTCTCTCTAAATCAGTCTCTCTCTCTCTCTCTCTCTACTCCCCTCTATCGTAGTTTCCTTCAGGATTCAGGTTCCGGGTATATAAATAAGAAGTCCCTTCTAAATTGTCTCACAACCTATTTTCCACTGACATAACTACGACGAAGTCTCACCAAGATTATGTTACAGATAAGATAGATTGTATTTATTCTACTCCCTCAACATTTTCTCAAACTTTTTTGCGTTTCCCGCCCATCTGTTCTTCATTATCTATCTGTTTCTCTCCATGAAAGTCAATTGAACTCAGTTTTTGTCTTAAATTCATACTTATTCATTTTCCTTACTTTATTCAAAATTTTATTGCTCCTTCCTTTAAAATTACGATCTAAGCTTAGCCATCTTTCCTTTGTACAAAGGCTTCCTAAATTCATGCTATTTATTTATTCTATTTACTTAGGTTTCATCGCTACTTTAAAACTACGATTTAAGCATTGTTGTCTCTCAAATATTTAGAATCTACGATTAAGA
>NW_026374401.1:0-275 GCF_001194135.2 Octopus bimaculoides | reverse complement strand
ATATATATATACATATACACATATATATTTATACATATATACATATACACATATATACTTATACATATACACATATATACTTATACATATGTAGATATACACCTATATATTTATACATATACATATATACACACACACATATACACATATATATTTATACATATATACATATACGCACGCACACATATGCGTGTATACACACACACACATACATCTATATATGTTAAAATGAGAATGTGTGTCTGTTTGTCTGTCTGTCTGTCTGTCTGTGTGAA
>NW_026374400.1:0-319 GCF_001194135.2 Octopus bimaculoides | reverse complement strand
GGGAAAGATATCGTACAGTGAATTACAGTTGCTTTTCTTTAGACGAAACTTTCAGTAATAGAAGAACTTGAAAGCCATATTTTGATACACGTATATTCAAATTAGAATTTTTAGAATTTTCTATACAGTGTAGACTTTGATAATTACTTTCTGTTAATAAAAGTTACATACTCCAAACTAGCTAATAAGCGACTTTTTAAAACTATAGTATAGATTAAATTTTTTGCTTCATATAAGTAAGCAGGGAAAAATTTACTCTGCAATACTAAGCATTACACACACACACACACACACACACACACACACATATATATATATA
>NW_026374399.1:0-708 GCF_001194135.2 Octopus bimaculoides | reverse complement strand
TATGTACATATATGTATGGATATATGCATATATCTATATATTTATATTATCATATGATTGAACACAACGAATCCTTTTCCAAGTAAGTTTTATCTTAATATTACTATGCGCACTCTTCTACTATCTCTCTCCCTCTCTCGTTCTTCATCCTTTCTGTTTTTCTCTCCCACCCTTTCCTTATTCTTCTTCTCTCCCTTTCACCGTTCCCGCTCTCTCTCTCTCTCATTCCTCCTTGACCCTCTCATCACTGACACGTGACGAAAGGGGTTCTTTCTTTCTGCCCACTGGTCTTCCTAAGGAACAGACATGAATTTTTCTGTTTCTTCTACTTAGCGTTCATAATAAATTTTCTATCGTCTTGGCCCAACAGCCCTCACCGTTTGTTTTTACTGTCATGTTTTTATTTGTTTTTACTGTATTGTTTTTACTGTCTTGTTCTCACTGTCCTGTTCTTGTTAACACTTTTACCTTCTGCAAAAAATTCCAAATTTTATTTAATTTGTTTTGCGGGAAGGACTGTTCCAACAAAGTCACGTATTGTCCTTGCCTTCAAAACGCGGAGTAGATGGACAGGGACAACTGACGAAGGAATATACTCTTTATGTTGCATGTCTCGTTTCTCTGTTTTTTCGTTGTTCGAAAAATGTTCATTTTCTGGTTTCGTTTCTCATTGTGTTTAACGTTTTTTTGATGTCCTGTACCCATATA
>NW_026374398.1:0-547 GCF_001194135.2 Octopus bimaculoides | reverse complement strand
TATTTTACATAATAAAGTTCTAGTTTATCAGTAAATGATTAAGTAAGTAAATACAATATAAATATGAACTATGAAATGCTATTTGATAGCCTGAATGTTAAAGCATCTATTTGCAGTGACCCATGTATAAAGAAACATGTTAGATACGTAGATAGATATCAGAATGAAAGGAAATAGCGTTTAAAATATTATTAGAGTAGTTAGTATTTTATAATAAGCTGATGTCCGACTCCTTCTTACTTCTTCCGAGATATATGTCGACGTCTTATTTCGAGCGTTTATATTCACAATTACGCACACACACAAACACACACATACACACCCATACACACGAATACACACACGCACACACACACACACACACACATACACACGAACTCATATTATCACTCATTCTCACACACAGAGTCATATATGTATGTACACGTGTGTGTGAGTACCAATTGGCGTACACATGGTTGTGTGAATGTCATATATACTCTTTACTCTTTTTAATCTTTTTACTTGTTTCAGTCATTTGACTGTGACCATGCTGGAGCACCGCCTT
>NW_026374397.1:0-307 GCF_001194135.2 Octopus bimaculoides | reverse complement strand
TCTACAGCTGGATGCCCTTCATAATGCCAACCACTCCGAGAGTGTTTTGGGTGCTTTTTCGTTTCAGTCTCACGGGTGCATTTATGCAGCACCGACATGGATGCGTTAACACAGCATCAGTACATGCATGCATACATATATATGCATGTATGCATGAATGCATGCACATATGCATACGCATAAACATACATGCACAAGCATGCACACATACATGCATACATACATACACACACACATATACATATGCATGTACATACATACACACACACATCAATCAATCGATCCATCCATACATACATACTTACAT
>NW_026374396.1:0-560 GCF_001194135.2 Octopus bimaculoides | reverse complement strand
GAGCAGTCAAACTCCAAACCACAATTAGGGATAATTTCAAAAGGGAATGAGAAATAAAATAGATGGTATAGATGGTAAATGTTTTTATTTTTCATTCCCTTTTGAAATTATCCCTAATTTTATTTTTCATTCCCTTTCGAAATTATTCCTAATTGTGGTTTGAAGTTTGACTGCTCCTTCTAGCGGGTTAGATGTTCTATTATGGATATCTCTCGTATGTGTTTAAATGTATACTCCATATATGTATTTATATGAATAATATATAGTCTATTGACTAGGTTTTTTCTTCTTGCTAGACCACTGGTAGCAAAAAGAATTTCTAAATTTTTTTGCTATCCTGAGATTTATTAATAATGATTTTTTGGCTAATTTCTGGAAAAAAATCGGCATTTTTTGTATTTGCTGCCGATAAGAAAACCGCACATGCATGGTAGATATGAACAATTAACATATAAGCACAAGGCATGTTTCTATGTATTGTCTCGTATTTATATGTTAATCTAGGCTTTTCTGCTGATGATAGCTGGCCTAGCAAATTATTTTATTTTGTTGAAAATAGC
>NW_026374395.1:0-207 GCF_001194135.2 Octopus bimaculoides | reverse complement strand
ATATGTATATATATATGTGTATATATACATATATGTATGTATATATATGTCAGTGTATGTATATATATATATGTATATATATATATCTATGCATATATATGTATATATATATATATATATTTATATATGTATATATGTATATGCAAATATATAAATATGTGTATATTTATAAATATGTATATTTATATGTATATGTATATGTATATA
>NW_026374394.1:0-427 GCF_001194135.2 Octopus bimaculoides | reverse complement strand
CATGAACATGAAAACACATTATTACACTAAGAATTATATACATATCACTATATGCGGGCCTTTTCTTTGTGATTATTTTATTGGGTGCGTCTGTAAGGTTATTGGCAGATATGTATATATGGATATACATACATAAACTGTTTTAAATATATATATATACGTGTGTTCGCTGTGAACGCGCATGTGTTTTTGTATGCGTGTCTGTTTGAAATATAATAATGTTAGTATAGTAAAGTGACGAATAAGAACAAACATTTATTGATGAAAAGGCTCAATAATGTGTGTAGAATCGAATGCATTATAGAAAGAACAAACGCACATACAGCTACACACACACATCTATAGAAACAACCACACATAGCCATGTACGCATCTTTATGGGTGCATGTGTTTATGTGTGTATATGTATATATATGTATATATATAT
>NW_026374393.1:0-481 GCF_001194135.2 Octopus bimaculoides | reverse complement strand
CTCTGGTGTAGATCTTGATCACAATGTCTGGTCGATTGGAGTCAGTTTTTCTGTCTGTTTGTATTAGGAAGTTCCAAAGGATGGTAACGCCCTTGCCACTTAACACATCCTCTGGATGGTGCCTGTACCACTTATGATGAGATTTAATTTTGTAGTATTTAAAAGCATTCCAATGGATGTACTGCCCTAGTCTGTCATGTCTTATGAGGTATTCCTTTTCAGCGAGGACTGGGCAGCCAGAAACAACTTTCCGAAAATTCTGCACGAGGGGTCAGATCCATCTTTAAGGACGCTTAAATGGTAGTTTCTGGTAGGTAAGCTCTGATCTTTTATTGCAATAAGAAAATCTTCTGTTTCCCCTTTCAGACCTGTCCTTTGTCGCCATTGATGTGTTAGATTTTGATCAATATCTAGCTTGGACAGGCGGTTAGGGTATTTTCTATGCAGGAGTTTGCTTTTCCAGTTGTCTTCAATATTATTC
>NW_026374392.1:0-478 GCF_001194135.2 Octopus bimaculoides | reverse complement strand
TCACGCACAGCACATTTCCAAAGGTCTCGGTCCGTAGTCATCGCCTCGGTATAGATGAAATTCAGACTTTCTTTTTGTTGGTTATTTAATTCGTATAGAGATTTGTCGTAGCCCCCGGCTAATTTGTAATTAATTGTTGAGCACTCTCGGTGAATAGATGTCACCACAAGATGAATTGATATTAAGCATGTGCAATTCATTTATTTATTTATTTATTTGCATGTGTGTGTAACAACCACACACGCGCACACACAAGCATATTCACATACACGTACACAAACGAACAAACATACACACGCGTTTACTCACACATACGTACATACATACATACATACATACATATACAGATATATACACACACACATATATATTTATATTTGCAGACACAGGGAGTGAGACACACATACATAAACGCATACACACATGCATATATGTATGTATAAATAGATAAATGATGTGTGTATGTGTGTGTATATAT
>NW_026374391.1:0-1080 GCF_001194135.2 Octopus bimaculoides | reverse complement strand
CGCCTGGCGTGCTACCGATTCTGCCAGCTCGGAGCCTGTATGTATATATGAATATGAATATTTAATAGTCACTCGAGTTATAATGAAAGACATTGCAAAGCCTCCTACAAATCAAAGATATTCTATGTCAGGAATTTTACTCAATTGACTTATGATTCTATTCTAATGTTTTTCTGAAACATAGACATCAGCCACGGTCATTCACTCAATGAAAGTGGGGAATTTGATGTAACAAGTAGCGAAACGGGTCATTATACTTGTTATTACTGTTGATTAGTACCATCTCTTGGTCAGCTTTGATTAAGTGAACTTACGAGCAAAAGTATTTCTGCTACGACCATAGCGTTTTTATTTCTATATCAAGAGCTACATTGTTCAGATATGTCCTTCTTTAGTTTAAGATGGTGAGGGTGTGATTTGAGAATGATTTGGCCTTTAATTCTAAGTGGTTGAATGACCAGAGTTTTGTGTATTATGGATTAATATCGTCCTGTGAGTCCTTCTATTAAAGATGGCATGGTATGGTTTAAATGACATTTGGCTGCTACCTGTATCTCTTTAAGCGAACACATAGTGATATACACTAGTGGAAATTCCGTATGGTATCTACTACTGTAGCATTCATTAGTGGAGTTACGACTGACGTTATTTAAATGACCTGTTAAAAATTCTTGTTTATCACATCTCTAAATGCGATCTTCCCTATTAAATGTAATATTTTGTGTCTGCTTAAGAAAGCAGTTATTACAACAGCTTACAGAAAATACATGACAAAAGTTAATTAATTTTGTATAAATAAACTCATTATTAGTATTAATGTAAAATTACAGGTAAAGCTCTCAGAGGAAATGAGAACGGAAACAAGCGAGATAAAGCAGGGTGCATAGAAAGAGATATAGACGTATGAGAGTAAGAGAGAAAGAAAAAGAGAGAGGTAGACAGAGGAAGGGAGAGGGAGAGAGAAAATGAAAGAGAAAACGAAACAAAGATAGAGCCCTCTGTAAAGTGTGTGTATGTATATATGTATATAATATTTGTCTCCGTATTCTTTCTGTTGAAGAGCGTAGCTCGAAACGTCAA
>NW_026374390.1:0-280 GCF_001194135.2 Octopus bimaculoides | reverse complement strand
AGCACCCCCTTCTCATTCTTGTTTCTTTTATGTTTTGCTTGTTTGTTTCCCCTTCTGAATGTCTGTCTCTTCACCAAATTCAGTTCCCAACAAGTCCAACCATCTTCTATGCTAGTGCATTACCACCAACGACAACAACAACAATACCGTCTCTAATGTCGCGATTACTTCCACCATCACTAATACTATTACTTCCACCATCATTGCCAATAACACTAAAACTAGCACCGGATCTTTTCAATCTCAGCCACAGATATTTTAATTAATTTTTTTTAACTAA
>NW_026374389.1:0-405 GCF_001194135.2 Octopus bimaculoides | reverse complement strand
TGAGAAGTATCGATAAGCTGACAATTTAAATACTCCCCCGTTCCAATATTTTAATATGTTCAGTTTTAAGGAGATTTTATTTGTTTCCTGTCTATTTTATTTTTACTTCTACAGTTTTCCTCCCCGCGAAATATATTTGTTTGTTACGGAGGCGGTTATTGGTTACGATAATATTGATAATGATATTAACGATAATGATAATAATATCGACAATGCGACACTAATAATATTAGTGAATTATATATACGTATACATACACGTCCAAACATATACATATACACAGCAATAGACAATAAAAGCGGCGAGTGTATCAATATTGATATTATTTTAACTTTGGTTGATAAATTTTGGATATCATATGTAGTGCTTTTTGGATGGAATATCTTGTATTATAGTTTTGTGTGT
>NW_026374388.1:0-269 GCF_001194135.2 Octopus bimaculoides | reverse complement strand
GGAAAATGGAGGCGGGAGACAGCAGGGCAGGTTCGGGGTGAGAGAGCAGATGCATGGTCCACGGAATGTGCTCTGGGGAAGGCGGTGTGAATAGTGGTGAGGGGATATCTACGTAGGATGAAGTGACAAGCCATGAGTTGAGACTGAGTCTCAAAGTCATGGTTGTCACTGCAGAGCCTGCGTAGAGGGAGGAATTGGGAATAGGGGATGGAAAGCTTAGTGTGTTTAGGGTGGGGGGAGGAGAAGTTGAGGTATGAGTGTGAGTCTGT
>NW_026374387.1:0-461 GCF_001194135.2 Octopus bimaculoides | reverse complement strand
GTTAAGAGTAGCGTGCAGAGCTTCAATGTTCCTTGAAAAACAAAATATTTCTTATCACAACATCCAGAATTATAGACTTACTCAATGACAATTTACAATATACAAATACAATGTTTTAAATCTAACGTGAAAGTAGCCGGGGATCCCTTAACGACAACATAAGCTTCATTTACTAAAGTGATTTCTGTCGATCTATAGCTAGCTGAGTGTCAATTATTATTTCCCAGTTTCAGTTAGCTAGGAAACATATTTCACCTAGAGTTTACCTGCTCCATGCCCACAATCTGAATTTTTATTCGCATACGTAGAAATCCTAGTTCCTAACTCTGGACTATAAAATAACTTTGCTACTTTTAGAAATTTTATATGGGAAAAATTTACAACCTTCTACGCCAGTAACCTAAGTGTTCCTGATAGGAGTCTTTCTTTTATTCCTTTTACGGACTGCGCGAAGGTTATTA
>NW_026374386.1:0-588 GCF_001194135.2 Octopus bimaculoides | reverse complement strand
TATAGGCACAAGCATGGCTATGTGTGAAGAAACTTGCCTCCTAACCACATGGTTGCAGGTTCAGTTCCATTGTGTCGCATCTTGGGTAAGTGTTTTCTGCTATAACCTCAGATCAACCAAAGCCTTGTGGGTGGATATGACAGACAGAAACTGAAAGAATCCCAGCGCATATATATGTGTGTGTATGTCCTACCACCACTGCTTAACAACCAGTGATGGTGTGCTTACATCCCTGTAATTTAGCAGGATCAATAGAATAAATACCAGGCTTTAAAAGAAATAAATCCTGGTGTCGATTTTGTTCGACTAAAACACTTTAAGGTGGTGCTCCAGTATGGCCACAGTCTAATGACATGAACAAGTAAAAGATAAAAGATATTATTAGCTGGATAAACATTTATGATACTTCTACAAGCAGTTTCAGTATTATTTCTGCCTTGCAGCAATAATTGTATAATCCAGCCATTTGTGTCTCATTCGAAGGTGTGATTATCCAGCTCATAATTATAATTCCATTTTGTGCATTCGTAGCAGTTATATCTTTCTGATTCATTTTACTCTCCTTCCTATAGGATGTATGTGTGTGTA
>NW_026374385.1:970-1730 GCF_001194135.2 Octopus bimaculoides | reverse complement strand
TGATGAAGGGAATGTTCTTTATGTTGCATGTCTCGTTTCTCTGTTCGTTTCTTTCGTTGTTCGAAAAAAAGTTCGTTTTCTATATTTTTTATGTTCTCGTTTCACTTTTTGTTCACGTTTTTTATGTCCTGTACCCATATATGCATGTATATATACATATATATGTAGGTATGTACATGTATGTGTGTATCTATGCATATATATGACGGGCTTCTTTCAGTTTCTGTCAATCAAACCCACTCACAAGGCATTTGTTGGCCTAAAGCTATAGTAGAAGAAATTTGACCAAAGTGCCACGCAGTGGGACTGAGCCCGGTACCATGTGGTTGGGAAGCAAGCTTCTTACCACACAGCCACGCATTCACCCCACAAGCATGAACACAAACACACAGACTTACACGAACATAACATGCGTACATAAATTTATTCGTACATTTGCGTAAACACGCACAACACACGTAACCACACATATTCGCGCTGATGTACGACCGAGCGTACATACAAACACACGCGCGCGCGCACAAACACACACACATACATACATACATACGTACATACATACATACATACATACAGGCATGCATGCATATATATATATATATATATATATATATATATATATAGTTATTCATTCATTTTCCTGTATTCATTTTTCTCAATTTCTTTCATTTTTCTAATAATAATAATAATAATAATAATAATAATAATAATAATAATAAGAAGAAGAAGAAGAAGAAGAAGAAGAAGAAGAAGAAGAAGA
>NW_026374385.1:0-521 GCF_001194135.2 Octopus bimaculoides | reverse complement strand
TAAAAAGAAAAAAAAAACGATAAAACAATAATAAAAAAAAAATCGGAGCCTTCCTCCCCACCCACTATTAATACCCGCTGAATTCTGCCTCTTATTAAGGCCACTGTGAATCTATGATGCCACTAACCCTCACGCGATACATTCCTATGTATTAAGCGGTCTCTCCAGAGATCAAATAGCTTTGGTTGTTGAATGGAATACAAAAGGCGACGTCGATTCGATGGAACGGATAACACGCAGCCACTTCTTCGCGCTCTCCGTGTGACCGAAACACGCATGTGCATAGCCACCGCCGCCGCCTATACCACCACCACCAACAACAACAACAACAACAACAGCAGCACTAGTCTTCAGCTAGTCCGGCCTTCTTTCCTTCAATCCGTCCATCTGTTTCTTTTATTTTTACTCATATGCTAACAGTTAAACATTTGCACGTATAGGTAGAGACATGCATACGTACAAACATCGATGCATACATACATACATACATACAAACACACATGCACACAGTCACACACACA
>NW_026374384.1:0-211 GCF_001194135.2 Octopus bimaculoides | reverse complement strand
GCTGCTGCTGCTGATGATGATGATGACGATGACGTTGCTGTTGCAGTTGTTGTTCTTGTTGTTGCTGCCACTGTCGCTATAATTGCTGCTGCTGTTGTTTTTTGCTGCTGTTGTTGCTGCTGCTGTTGTTATTGCTGTTGCAGCTGCTGACGTTGATGTTGTTGCTGCTTCTGTTGTTGCTGTTGTTACAGTAGCAGCAGCAGCAGCAGCA
>NW_026374383.1:236-465 GCF_001194135.2 Octopus bimaculoides | reverse complement strand
TGGGGGTGGGGGTGAAGGCTCTCTATGCTTGTATTTAGTATTTGTATTCGCGTAGAATGACGTACACATACGAAAGTTAACGATCTTGTCAAGTAATATTTGACAACTGTCAACAAGGTTGCTGAGATATTGCGGATTGGGGGATAATTATGTATGCATGTATGTATGTATGTATGTATGCATGTATGTATGTGTGTGTATGTATGTGTGTGTATGTATGTATGTAGGT
>NW_026374383.1:0-226 GCF_001194135.2 Octopus bimaculoides | reverse complement strand
TGTGTATGTATGTGTGTGTATGTATGTATGTAGGTATGTATGTGTGTGTGTATGTATGTATGTATGTAAGTGTGTGTATGCATCTATGTATGTTGAGTATTTAAAGTGTGTGTATATTAAGTTTGTGATCTGTGGTGTGTTCATGCATTGTCTATTCGTGTATGTGTGCGAATGAAGCTTCTTTATTGTATGTATGTATGTATGTATGTATGTATGTATGTATGTA
>NW_026374382.1:0-636 GCF_001194135.2 Octopus bimaculoides | reverse complement strand
CACACCACAAACGCCATCACCACACACATCAACATCACGAACACCACAACCAGCATCACCATTATCATTAACATCACCACAACTAGCACGGCACCACCACTACCACCGACACCATGCTACCACTACCTCGTTAATCCGCTTACCAAACCAAAACTCTCCAAGTTGTATTTCCGGTGTCATTAAACTTACTTTAATCCTTCATTGATGTCTTCTTAAAACATTTTTATCATCATCATCATCATCATCATCATCATCATCATCACCATCATCATCATCATCAGCGTCATCATCATCATCATCATCATCGTCATCATCATCATCATCATCATCATCATCATCATCATCATCATCATCATCATCATCATCATCATCATCATCATCATCATCATTACTATTATTAGTCCTGTTTGCGTCCTTTTACTTCGCCTCCCCTTTTTCATCATTATTATTGCAACCATCACCATTATCATCACTATTCCTTTCCTCCTTCTCTTCCTCTCTCCTCCCTCTCTTCCGTTCCTACACATTTTTTATGCCATTTCACCGTTTACTTGTTTTATGTGAGTTCTTATACCTATCATACGTACATGTGTCTCTGTATGTATACACGTGCACGCATGTACGTATATATAACAT
>NW_026374381.1:0-397 GCF_001194135.2 Octopus bimaculoides | reverse complement strand
TTTTTCAAAATAATTCTTATTATAGTTATTACTGTTGTGGCTCATCATTTTCCTCTTGTTTTCTATTGTTACGAATAAAGTGCATTTTTTGTACTTCATCAATATTATTATTATTATTAGTAGTAGTAGTAGTATTTTGCCGAGTTTACATCAGGTTTAATAACCCTTAGTCACTCAGAAAATCCAAAACGCTAACAGACAAGCTAAGTGATTTGTAGAAAACGCATTGATGTGCAAACTGTAAGCAAACTAACACAACATCAGTGAAACGGAGCGAAGAAGATGGGGGGAAAAGATAGACAGACTGGGTGTGAAAAATTAGAAAGAGCATGAGAGGTGTGTTTCTGTCAGATGTCGATGGTTGCGTGAGGTAGGTTGGCACATGTGTACAGTCGGA
>NW_026374380.1:0-201 GCF_001194135.2 Octopus bimaculoides | reverse complement strand
ATATATATATATACATATGTATATATGTGTGTATGTATGTATGTATGTGTGTATATATACATTTGTGTGTGTATGTGTATATATATATGTGTGTAATATATTACACACACAGCTGATGAAAATGCCTCAAAGCTTTTAGCTCCACCATTTAAAACTCTGAGTTCTATTATGACAACTTACTGATTGTCCTATACTATATAT
>NW_026374379.1:0-204 GCF_001194135.2 Octopus bimaculoides | reverse complement strand
TATATATATATATATATATGTACGATCCATTATACATACATGCATACATATATATATGTATGCATGTATATCATCACATACATACATGTGTGTTTGTATGATTGTCATACATGTTGTTAGTGTGGGATTTTCTGTGTATGGTAATTTTCATTGAGATTGGAATCACCACCACCACCACCACCACCATTTTCATGGTCACTGTTA
>NW_026374378.1:0-240 GCF_001194135.2 Octopus bimaculoides | reverse complement strand
TATATGTTCTTTTACTTGTTTCAGTCATCTGACTGCAGCATGCTGCAGCACTGCCTTAAAGGGTGTTAGAAATCAACCACAGGACTTATTCTTTGTAAGCTTAGTACTTATTCTATCAGTCTCTTTTGCCAAACTGCTAAGTTATGGGTACGTAAACACACCAACATCAGTGTGAAGCAATGGTAGGGGAACAAACACAGACACACAAATACACACACACACATATATATATATATATAT
>NW_026374377.1:0-285 GCF_001194135.2 Octopus bimaculoides | reverse complement strand
AAGAGAAACAGAGAGAAAGAAATGGAGAGATCAGAGTCGACGTGTGTGTGTGTGTGTTTGGCCGTTTCCCGCTTGAGAACCGGTGTAGGTTTGTTTACGCTCCTGTAATATAGCAGTTCAGCTGAAGTAACCGATAGAAAAAGTAGCAGGTTTTAAAGAGGAAAATAAGTGCTGGCATCAAATATTTCGACTAAAACCCTTTGTGGTGATGGCCCAGTTAGTATGGGCGCAGTCCAATAAATGAATTAAATAAAAGAAAAAAGAAAAAAGAAAAAAGATAGATAG
>NW_026374376.1:0-269 GCF_001194135.2 Octopus bimaculoides | reverse complement strand
TTGCGGGCCACTAGCATGGAAGCCAGACAGCTGCTCTGGCAATGAACATGTTCAGACAGTGCTGTTAGTGCTCCACTGGCACGGTGCCAGTCATCAAGTATGGTTCAATTACAATTTCACTTGCCCCAACAGGTCTTCGCAAGTAGAGTTTAGTGTCCAATGAAGGGGAGGTTGGCATGGGTGCCAGTTGTCAGATTCGGTTCGATTTCGATACACACGCACAATAATAACTATAATAATATATCATGATAAACAATTGCAGCATGGAA
>NW_026374375.1:0-293 GCF_001194135.2 Octopus bimaculoides | reverse complement strand
TTTTTTTTTATTTATGGGTTTCAGCCAAGTGGCTGTGGTCATGATGGAGCACCACTGTGACTTTCCGTCTTTATACTGTGCTCTCTTCACGTTCCTTGCATGGCTCTTCTCCTCCACCTGATATAGTCCAATCAAGAGTTTTGATTGCACATCTGGTGTATAATAGAATTTGAGATCACTGCCCTAAACTGTCTCTCATTTCGAGCCATTGGTTCGTCTGGTATCGTGGAGAGGAATGTGTCTAGTTTTGTTTTGAAGACCTCTATATCCATGTCTTGCAGGTCTCTCAACTG
>NW_026374374.1:231-390 GCF_001194135.2 Octopus bimaculoides | reverse complement strand
TACATACATACATACATACATACATACATGCACACGTTCGTACATACATACATACATATATACACATATACCATATGCTCATACATACTTGCATATACATACATACGGTCGTACATACATACATACATACCTACATACATACATACATACATACATACA
>NW_026374374.1:0-113 GCF_001194135.2 Octopus bimaculoides | reverse complement strand
ACATACATACATACCTACA
Organism: Octopus bimaculoides; assembly: GCF_001194135.2. Classification (NCBI taxonomy): domain Eukaryota; kingdom Metazoa; phylum Mollusca; class Cephalopoda; order Octopoda; family Octopodidae; genus Octopus; species Octopus bimaculoides. The sequence continues at coordinate 94 of NW_026374374.1, read as the reverse complement.
TATATACATACATGCATATATACATATATACATGCACACGTTCGTACATACATACATACATATATACACACATACCATATGCTCATACATACAT
>NW_026374373.1:0-600 GCF_001194135.2 Octopus bimaculoides | reverse complement strand
TATATATATATATATATATATACATATATATATATATATATATATACGTGCGCGCGCACACACACATACACAATCTTACTTAAACATAAATGCTCAGTGGTGAAAAGTCGTCGATGGCTTGTGCTCTATATGGAGCGAAGCACCTCAGTAATTAAGTCTTTACTTTAGTCTCTGGTCCTCCTAATCCGAGTGAGGTATACTCGGTAGATGGATGCATACATGTATACCTGTTTGTCAATTGAATATGATGAGAACCTCCCTCAGTCAGTATTTTTTGATTGCAGATACTATGTCGTCTATGTTGAGCTCTCTAATAAATGCAAGTGCACTATACAGAAGCAAATCATTGATATATTGACTTCTTGTCTACGAAGATGAAAGTCGTAACATCTGGCCATGATGTAAGAATACATTAAATACCTTCTATCTTTACTCTGTACCCGACACATTACTACTATAATGTATGTGCATATGTATGTACGTGTGCATGTGTAACTATCTATCTATCCATCTTCTGTCCCTGTGTGCGTTTGCATGTACACACAAACACACGCACATACACACGCATACATACATGTGCACACACACACACACACACAC
>NW_026374372.1:0-407 GCF_001194135.2 Octopus bimaculoides | reverse complement strand
AAATATATGTATATATATACATATATATATATGTATGTATTTATATTTATATACATACATGTATATATATACATGCATATATGTACATACATAGATATATATCAGATATATACATATATATGTGTATATATGTATGTATGTCTGTGTATATATATATATATATATGTATATTTATATATACACACACATTCATATACATATATATATATAATATATATATATGTGTATATATATATATATATATGTATGTATGTATATATAGATGTATATATAGATGTCCCTAATATTATATATATATGTAATTTAATGTACACAGAATAGAGATATATGCTGCTAACAGTTTCTTGCTCTGGAAATGTGCATCTAAGCAGGGTTTTATAACATGCTTTCTGTCTCCAAGCAATCTG
>NW_026374371.1:0-1003 GCF_001194135.2 Octopus bimaculoides | reverse complement strand
CGGAGCCTCGTGGAGCTTTAGGTGTTTTCGCTCAATAAACACTCTCAATGTTCGATCTGGGAATCAAAACCGCGATCCTAAGACCGCGAGTCTGCTGCCCTAACCACTGGGCCATTGCGCCTCCACGTATTCCAAATATCATATCAATAATAGCTAAGACATTTTACAAGATACTTCATTATTTCGGATCAACTGGAACCCTCGTCGTCGTAACCAACGGAGTGCCAACAATTTGGAATATAAATTAACATGAAATTTTGATAGAAGGTTTTAATTTAGATCACTTTAATTATTTTGTTCCCATATTTCTGTTGCTGGAACTCATTTGCAGCTGAGAGCACTGCAGTAAAGTGAAATGAAGTATTTTGCTCAAGAACATAATGTATGTCCAAGCCTGGCAATTGAAACCCCAATTTTACAATCACAAGCACATCACTCTAACCACTAGGCCATGCATTTTCTCATATACAAAGACACAACAACAAAAATAAATAAGTAAATTTTTGGGAATGTCACCTTATTTCAATCATTTGAAATAAATAAATATTCCCTTATTCCCTTATTTCAATTAATTTTGAAAAGAATGAAGAATTTAGGGAAATAACTGTCATTTATTAACCCTTTCGATAGCAACTGGTTGAAACCACCTCTGGCTCTGTAGTACAAATGTCTTGTTTTCATAAGTTTTGAATTAAATATCTTCCACCAAACCTTAGTTACAATTTATGTTCCTAACACTAGCTGAATGATAACTAAGTTATTTTACTAAATTCTTTGTTATATTTAAAGTAATTGAAAGAAACACAGAACATCTGAAAATAAATACAATAACAAAAGGGTTAAGTTGGTGTTTGGAACATAAATTAACAGGAAATTTTGATGGAAAGTTTTAGCTCAGATCAATTTAGCACTTTTGTTATGATATATGTGCTGAAGCACACTGCCTTTTGTTTCAATTAATATTGGAAATAATGATGAATTTAGTAGAATAACTTTGTCAATA
>NW_026374370.1:0-1200 GCF_001194135.2 Octopus bimaculoides | reverse complement strand
TGTAGTCCCTGCTTCCACACCTGAAACTTCTCCTCTAGTTCTGATAGTGATTTGGCAATTAGTGCAAGGTCGTCAGCATAGAGGAGCTCACAGGGGCAACCTGTCTTGAATTCCTCTGTTATCGTCTGGAGGACAATGATAAATAGGGGGCTGAGGACAAAACCTTGGTGGACCCCTACCTCTACCCGGAATTCTTCACTGTACTCATTGCCAACCCTCACCTTACTGACAGCGTCTCTGTACATGGCTCGCATAGCTCTCACTAACCATTCTTCTATCCCTGGTTTCCTCATTGACCAACAGATAAGGGATCGGGGGACCCTGTCAAAGGCTTTCTTCATGTCAGTGAAAGCCAGGCTAGGTATTTCTCCTGCAGCTGTCTACACATATGTATATATACACACACACATACATACCTCCATGCCTGTATATACTTATATAGATGGAGTGTATATACAAATACAAAGATTAAATGAGTTATAGAATAGATTATTAAGAAGTCTATATGCGGATATAAATAAATAAATAAATATTTGTATGTATGTATACACACATACACAACCACACTATAATAGGGGTAAGGTAACAAAACAAAGCCTTAATATATTAAAACTATAAGACTGCTCATATTCCACTTTACGATATGTTGGCGTTAAATGCTAAGATTATATCTATAATACAGTCTCAGATTACTTATTAAGACTCCTACGTATATATAATGTACACCTATATGTTATCAAATTGTAGTAATTTTTGGTGAAAGTACGATCAAAAGCTATCGTACCCGACTCACTGTCTTAGATTATGCTTAAGAGTTTCTATGTGACTGCAGGATTCTCTACATAGTAGAGTCACTCAACTAATGAACCACTACGGCAGCTATTCATAAACTTAGTGATTCGCGTGTAATTATATTTCATTATTTCTACTGTTAGGTTTATACATGGGACGTCATTTACTATAGAGACAAGAGTGAATTGGGGTGACCCTAAGATTTGAGTATCCTACATAACTAACTATTCTAGCTACTAATTAACCAATACATTAGTTCAAATGAGTAAATAAGTAAATAATTGACTAATCAAACAATCGATGAATAAAACTGTCCAAACCTTGGCAAAATATCGTTGAGTACCAGAGACCTTAGCATGTAGTAGACAGTTACCCACACATCCTCATATATACACACTCAAAATGTGC
>NW_026374369.1:0-517 GCF_001194135.2 Octopus bimaculoides | reverse complement strand
CTGTTGGCCTATGACTTCTTTAAATATGTGTGCATTCGCGTGTGTGTGTGTGTGACCGTGTGTGTGTGTGTGTGGGCGAAATGGCCCTGAGGTTAGGTCGCGGTTTCGATTCCCAGATCGGGCGGGCGTTGTGGGTGTTTATTGAGCGAAAACACCTAAAGGTCCAGGAGGCTCCGGCAGGGGTGGTTTCTTACTACGCAGCCACGCTTGTGTCAAAATACTCATATATATTTATATATCATACGATTAGACCCCAAAAATGAAAGAAAGCGCTCCACATATTTCGTAGGAGTTTCCATATTGAATAACAGGCTTGAGTCAGCTCCACGTTCCTTAATGTTGCGAAGGCGTAGCACGAACCCACAACCAGATATCTATAGAATCAGAAGAAAGCGAGTTTAAAGAAATTTGAAAATGGCCTTTATTCATACACGACATAGATGCATACACAAACACGAGTGTTCACTTATATATACATATATATTTATATATTTACATATATACATACATACCTACA
>NW_026374368.1:0-401 GCF_001194135.2 Octopus bimaculoides | reverse complement strand
AAACATTGTATTTGGAGAAATAACCGGTTTCGTGTTGTCTTTTCAAATATCTCTAATTCATGGTAACATGTCTTCGCTCCCGTGTGTAAATAAAAGAGTTCTAGATAGGGGGAGGTAATTAGGGATTTCTTCCGGTATAAGGGAGATAAACGAAATGTAGAAGGTGGTAGATTTTGATTAATTTATCATGGTTTGGTTTAGAAAGAATAGTATGTTAGATTTTGTTCTATATTTTTTTCCTCTCAGTGAGGTGAATTTCCTTATTTAAAAGTGTTAGCAATGGTTAAGTTTGGGTTTATATTTTTGAATGAAGAAGGTTTCCTTATTTAATCTAACTTGTGTTGGTGTACTAATGGCACATTGATAGAATGGAAGGATTATAAATTGTGGTAGCATTTGTT
>NW_026374367.1:0-516 GCF_001194135.2 Octopus bimaculoides | reverse complement strand
AGTAGTAGTAGTAGTAGTAGTAGCTAACATACTATGATGAAATCTACTCCCTGAAACCTTTCAGAATTTTCCAGCAAACCAATTTACCATTCTACTTTCCAAGTATTTATATTCACTAATTGCTTGCACAGACCATCATAAAACTTCCCTCAGATCTGACTGTTTACTTTGATATTTATGACTTTACCTTGATGGGTGCATTTTGGATGAGGTTTTTTTGTTGTTTTGTTTGTTTTTGTGGTAACTGTTTTCCTATTAACCTCTGTGTGTGTGTGTGTGTGTGTTATAGGTAGGTGTTTGCTTGTGGTAAGGTTTTGTGTGTGTGTGTTATAATTGTAACTAATCCTATCATTAGAAGGATATAGCAAGGCATATCTATACATGTCCTGTGTACCTGCTTGCATGTATCTTGTGTGTGTGTATATATATGTGTGTGTGTGTGTGTGTGGATATATGTATGCATATATATTTGGATATATGTATGCATATGCATGTGGATATATGTATGTATATATG
>NW_026374366.1:0-477 GCF_001194135.2 Octopus bimaculoides | reverse complement strand
ACACACACACACACAAACACACACACAAACACACACGGACATTCATTTTTGTATACATGTGTATATGCGTGTCTATGTGTGCATCTGGGTGTGTATGAATATATCTGTATATAAGTACATGCATGAATATATATGTATATACATATACATGCATATATATACACATACATATACGCACATAGTTACATGTATATATATACATATATATACTCACACACATACATACATGTATATGCGTGTGTGTGTTTGTATGTGTATGCATACCTTATCTCTATCTAGGTTTAACTATATATATACACACACATATATATAAACATTTGTATATACATATGTATACATATATACATATACATGCACAATACATACAGGTACATATACATATATTTATACATACATATTTATGTATGTATGTATGTATGTATACATATACATACATACATTTATATATACTCTTTACTCTTTATATATATATATATA
>NW_026374365.1:0-382 GCF_001194135.2 Octopus bimaculoides | reverse complement strand
CTGGAACCCACGACGTCGTAAGCGACGGAGTGCCAACAACAACAACAACATGTATATATAAGTATATATACACAAACACCCACATATATATACATGTCTTTATTTTTTTACTTTCTTCAGTCACTTGACTGCGGCCGTGCTGGAGCACCGCCCTTAGTGGAAGAAAATGGACCCCAGGACTAACTATTTGTAAGCCTAATGTTTACTCTATCCGTCCCTTTTGCCGAACCGTTAGATTACGGGGACGTAAACACACCATTACCGGCTTCCAAGCAATTAAGGAGGGGACAAACACAGACACGCACACACAAGTATACACTCATATATACATATACGACGGTCTTCTTTCTAAATTATCCAATGAGAATCTCATTTTTTTTTT
>NW_026374364.1:0-299 GCF_001194135.2 Octopus bimaculoides | reverse complement strand
CCTTAAATTCTTATATATATATATATATATACAGTAATCCATCACCATACCGCCGCAGTTCACCTATCACACACTCAGTACATAGCAGATTTTTCTGGCTAATATATGTAAATTTATACTGTGGCCTTCTCAGTACATCATGGGTTTCTGCGGTCGATAGGTATTTATACATTTTAGATTTTAATTATTTTTGTAGGAGGTTTTGAATTGTAATACCCAGAATATTCGAGGGAATACTGTATATATATTTATACATATATATTCCACACACACATTATATAAATATACAAATATATATA
>NW_026374363.1:0-474 GCF_001194135.2 Octopus bimaculoides | reverse complement strand
CATTTATACATATGATGAGCTTTTTCCAGTTTCTGTTTACCAGATCCACTCACAAGGCTTTGGATGGCCTGAGGCACTTGCCCAAGAAGACACTTGCCCAAGGTGCCATGCAGTGAGACTGAACCTGGACCTATGTGTTTGGGAAGTAAGCTTCTTACCACACAGCCCCGACTGTACCTATATATGAATTGTTGTGTCCATGCCTGATTGTCTATTACTTACTTAGGCTCTTCACTCTCTATGCGGCATAGACCATCAATGACCTTTCTCTATTGTTCTTGACTCTGTTATATTTTCTGCTTCCTCTCCCAGGTCTTGTTGATCTTGAATTATCATCAATGCTTCTGTAACAGAAGTTTTCTAGGTAGGGATGTTGGTCTGATGCAAACCCTTTTTTACCTCTGGGAAGAGGTGGTCCATATGTCGCAATTTTTTCTACCCGTTGTTGATGTGCTAGTGGATGGGAAGATGTCG
>NW_026374362.1:0-322 GCF_001194135.2 Octopus bimaculoides | reverse complement strand
GGAGTGGCTGTGTGGTAAGTAGCTTGCTTACTAGCCACATGATCCTGGGTTCAGTTCCACTGTGTGGCACCTTGGGCATGTGTCTTCTAATGTAGCCTCAGGCCGGCCAAAGCATGTGTATGTTTGTTTCTGTGTTTCTCCCACCAACATCGCTTGACAACCGATGCTGGTGTGTTTACGTCCCCATAACTTAGTAGTTCGGCAAAAAAAAAAACCCATAAAATAAGTACTAGGCTTACAAAAAATAAGTCCTGGTGTCGATTTGCTTGACAAAAAGGCGGTGCTCCTGCATGGCCACAGTCAAATGACTGAAACACGTAAA
>NW_026374361.1:0-742 GCF_001194135.2 Octopus bimaculoides | reverse complement strand
ATATATATATGTATATAAATATATATTATTTATATTATTATATAATTGAACGCCACGCATCAATTTCCAAGTAAGTTTATCTTATATATATAAATCTATTTATATGTATATGGAATAAGTAAGGTATTTCCATGGCCAAGTAACCTTTTTGAAAGCCACATTGATGTTTATTGCTATATGACAAGGCTACTTTTCAAAATAAATTTTTTAATAATGCTAAACCTATCATTTTATAAAATGCAATTATTCATAAAATTGCTAACAAAATGTAAACATAGAAAAAGCAGAGTTTTTCAAATAAGCACTCCCACCAAAATGTGTTTTTATTTTTTGAAGATTTTATTCAATTTTCTATGCTTTAAACATTATTATAATTATTTTAAAAAATTACAAATGCATAATGAAGAAATATAAAAGGGTGTTTCTATAATTAGCAAGTAGCTGAAAAGATAGGCTTTTAATTAAAATTAAATCAGGAAAAATATATTGCAGTATAATGATTTTCCTTTAACATGCTTCTTTCAAAAGATTGTAGGTTTCTCACTTCTGGTTTAGTGAAGGGAACCAATCTCCTAATATATGTTTGGTTTGTTGTTTTATCAATCTTTGAAGGATAGAAAAACACAGTCGGTGTAAGGAAATATTGAACTTGGAACTTATACATAGTAGTACAAACACAGATAAATATTTAATAACTACTTACACACACACACACACACACACACACACACACACACACACA
>NW_026374360.1:0-213 GCF_001194135.2 Octopus bimaculoides | reverse complement strand
GGCTTTGGTCGGCCCGAGGCTATAGTAGAAAATACTTGCTCAAGGTGCCATGCAGTGTGACTGAACCCGGAATCATGTGGTTGGGGAGCAAGCTTCTTACCACACAGCCACGCCAAATACATCTATGTTTACCTATAAGCATGGTATCGATGTGTCAATGTGTATCAGTGAAGATATAAACAAAAAATAAAGTTTAGGGTTAGGGTTAGGGTT
>NW_026374359.1:0-681 GCF_001194135.2 Octopus bimaculoides | reverse complement strand
AATGTCCAGCGAATATGGTGGGTGGGGCATCGTTTCCCATTCAAACTACTTGAACCTTCGGAATGTGATCCTCGCTGTATGTGGCCGAGTATTATACTGATGGAAGAACACCATTCATCTTAAAACCAAAGATGGTCGTTCTTCTAGCGCTGGTGTCAATGTTTGAATGATCAAATCCAAGCTTGTCTGCTAGTTCCGAAACAGTTACGATAAGATTTTGTTCCACCAGGATTTGCTGGGCGTCCTCGTCGAGCTCTACAGATCTTCCAGGATGGGGCTCATCTTCTAGGCTGTAGTTTCCGGCTCGGAATTTCTCGAATCACCTTTGATACTGGCATTGCATTTATATTCCTAGCACATTCCGTTGTTTTGTGCCTTTATTAAACTCATAAAGCAAAATATGCCGAATATGCTCCTTTGTCACTTCCATTATAGCTTTGAAAAAATAACTGTTAAAATCGAACTGCACACTTGAAAACTTGAAGAAAGGATAAGGACAAAGTAAAACTACGACCTGCTTTTATATCAAATTGATGCAAGTAGTTTATCCCATCTACCTCCAACTTTTACTTCATGTAATTGAAAAAACCGCATTATTTATTGGATGACCCAAAACTTACATATATACACGACTTATATACACCATTCTACTTGAATAATGGAACTACAAATACAATATCC
>NW_026374358.1:0-795 GCF_001194135.2 Octopus bimaculoides | reverse complement strand
ATATATATATATATATATAGAAGTGTATTATATTATCTTCTTTTAATGTCTCTCAACTGATTACAACAAGTAAACAACAATAACAGCTATAAGGAAATTATTGAAGAGAACTTGTGTTCATAATAAATATTGGCAGCTGTAGTAGTAGCAGTGGAATGGTGGTAGTGGTAGTAGTGATGGTGGTGGTGGTGGTGGGAATGTATTGAAGGCAAAGTACTGCTGACAGTGGTGGTGGTAGTGTTGTCAGTGCTGGTGCCGGCAGTGACGATAGTGATGGTGACGATAGTGTATTGATAGTAAAACGGTTATAGCAGTGGCAATGGTGGCGATGGTTGTGGTGGTGGTGGTGTCAGTGGTTAGAAGAAGTATTTGTTGTTGCTGTTGTTGTGGTTGTGGTGTTTGGTGCTTAACAGTAGTTTTATCTCTGCTCATGCATTATACTGTGGAGCTGTGTGTATGTGTGTATGCACATGTATACGGAATTGCATGTGTGTGTGTGTGTGTGTGTGAGTGTGTGTGTGTGTGTGACACTGCATGTCTTTGTGAGTATATCTTTTATGTTTTTTTCTTGTTTCATTCATTAGACAGTGGCCATGCTGGGGCATTGAAGAATTTTAGTCAAACGTATCAGCTCCAGCACTTATTTATTTTTTTTAGCCTGGTACTTATTCTCTGTCAAAACTGTTAAGTTACAGGGACACAAACGGACCAACACCGGCTGTCAAGTACACATATAAATATACGATGAGCTTCTTTCAGTTTCCATCCACCAAATCCACACACAAGGCTATAGTA
>NW_026374356.1:0-453 GCF_001194135.2 Octopus bimaculoides | reverse complement strand
TAGTTAACCAAATCACTCAGAGGGCGTACCGCTGTCAGCACTTCAAGAAATATACCTTCCTTTATTACAGATAGCTCCATCATTCCCACTAGGTTAGCTTCCAAGTAGCATTTTTATTATAGTAATTATAATTTTTTTTTATAACCAATATCCAATGAATAATTTCCACTTCTTCTTCCACCACAATTTGCCTTTTCCCCTCCTATAGTTGATTAATTTTTCCTTCCCAGTAATTACAGCTGAGGCTACCTTGCATCACCTACTGCTTAGCCATAGATCTGACCTTCTCCTTATGAGCATGTGTTTTGTTATTATTATTATTATTTCTCACCTAACACCCTATACTTCGGTTTCACACTGATTAACGCTAACACAAGGATATTAATATATAACGGTAATGATGTTTCTTTTATCATGTTTATGCTCTTCGCTTTAAATCAGTGTGGTATTAAT
>NW_026374355.1:0-369 GCF_001194135.2 Octopus bimaculoides | reverse complement strand
ATTGATTAATACCAATTTCTACCCTCATTAATAAATTATATATATATATACATACATACATACATGCATAGCTATATCTATATATACATACATATATAAATACATATGTATATATGTATAGCGGGCGGTTATGAGAGGTAATGGTGTCATTAACACCCAAATGTGTCAGGTAATTATGAATAAGTGCTACGGATAGACCATAGTTAAGCTCCAGCTTCGGTGATTATACAAATAAGGAGTCTAACGTAGGTCATATATTCGCATCTGTATATATAAAAAATCTTTTTCTGAATGAGATAAAAAAAAACCCAAGTCAGTGAAGATTTTAGAACATTTATAAATAGAAGGCCTTACAGCTGTTTCCAGGAT
>NW_026374353.1:293-421 GCF_001194135.2 Octopus bimaculoides | reverse complement strand
ATACACCTAGAAGTAGTTGATAGCTACTGTTATCTAGGTAATCAAGTCGGCAGTGGACGTGGATGCGCCAAGAGCATTGCTGCTAGAATAAGATTAAGCAGGGCAAACTTCAGAGAGCTTCTACCTAT
>NW_026374353.1:0-145 GCF_001194135.2 Octopus bimaculoides | reverse complement strand
ATATTATTCCAGTCAATATACACACAAAGTCCAAGCCCTGGCAATATTTGAAACCCAAATTATCAACTTTGAATAAACTCAGTTATATATTCATCATCATACTGATAAAAGAAACTTTCTTCAAAGTCCATGAATATATTTTCTT
>NW_026374352.1:0-312 GCF_001194135.2 Octopus bimaculoides | reverse complement strand
TATATATATATATATATATATATATATATATATACGCGCATATATATTTAAACACGCACATACACGCACATATATATACATACGTAGTTACATTCCTAGATACATACATGCATACATACATACCATAAAGTTCTACATTTATATACAACACAACTGACAACTTCTATTTTTTTTCTTTTGTGTATGCCTATCAGTGTTTACATATATGCAATGGCCGATAGGACAATCTTCAGTATCAATATGCATGCTTATGTGTATGTGTGCTTCTATATGTATATATACACACATACATACATACATACATACATACAT
>NW_026374351.1:0-376 GCF_001194135.2 Octopus bimaculoides | reverse complement strand
CAGTTACTGTTAATACTTCATTTAGAGAATTAACATATATATATATAGTTATAAATAATGAGAGAATGATAAAATTTATTTAACCATCGGAAATTCTTATTTAACAAGAATTGTTTCGCAACTTAATAAAACATTATAGATAATTTGGTTTAATATATTTTATAAGTAATAAATTACTCACATGTCAGCATTAACATGATCAATCTTTAGATTAATGTAGTTATTAACTTAATTACGTTAATTTAAAGATCGCTTATATTAATGTAGACATGTAAGCAATTTATTACTTATTATAAAATAAATTATCATTACATGTTTTATTAAGTTGCGAAACAATTGTAGTTAAATATATATACGTGTGTGTATATATATATAT
>NW_026374350.1:657-769 GCF_001194135.2 Octopus bimaculoides | reverse complement strand
TAAGGGATCTCTTATTCCAATGGTTTATTCATTAACAGGGGAAATGTTAATCTAATCGCTCATAGCTAAAAAATTATCAGAGACAGCAAATGTAAACACGAAATATTTGAGC
>NW_026374350.1:524-647 GCF_001194135.2 Octopus bimaculoides | reverse complement strand
TATTTGAGCAGAAGTTGTAATTAAGGCGTAAGTGAGAGAATATTTTGGTTCTGTCAGGTGTCTGTTACGGAAATGAGGATCAGAGCATGCGTAATGGTGAGCGGAAGAGGTCAGAGGGCAACT
>NW_026374350.1:387-514 GCF_001194135.2 Octopus bimaculoides | reverse complement strand
AGGATCAGAGCATGCGTAATGGTGAGCGGAAGAGGTCAGAGGGCAACTGGATGTCATAGAAACCGAACGTGTTTGCCACGAAGAGAAGAAAACCTTCCCCTCCAGATTGTCGACAGGTAAGAAGAAA
>NW_026374350.1:0-103 GCF_001194135.2 Octopus bimaculoides | reverse complement strand
TATCATCTTTTCATTTGTTTTATTTCTTTCATCATTTTTCAACGACGACTTCGGTTTGTGTCTGTTTTTATGTATCTATGCGTTATAGATATAACGAAATCAT
>NW_026374349.1:0-371 GCF_001194135.2 Octopus bimaculoides | reverse complement strand
CATACATACATATATGTATATCGGATACTATACTGTACAATACAGATATAATAATGTGTACTATCGAAGAATATAGCATAGTGAGCTATAGAATCATTTAACATAATAATATACAATACAGATGTATAGCAGTTTTCTATACATTTGTAACAGTGGTATTATACAAATATATAAGTTAAAAGCGATATAAGAATATTTGTGTAATGACAGAGCAGTATAGACGGAGAATAGTAACAAAAGCACACATTACAACTCTTTCGTTTTAATGAACATAAATTGTTATACCGGAAGATGGCAAATATGACACTGCAGGTTACATACATCAACATATATACATACATACATACATATATATATATATATATATATAT
>NW_026374348.1:0-248 GCF_001194135.2 Octopus bimaculoides | reverse complement strand
CAAAAACCAGTGAACCATGACAGACTGTCACAGACCAACCAAAACTAAAATAAAAAAATCCTTTTCAACTCTTCTTCCCTCCCACCCCAGCTAGCCAGTCATACTGTCTCTTAAGACAGTAAAACATTCCCTCAATATACACAAGAGGAAAAGGCCAGGTCAGTTCCTCTTCAACTTTATTCGATTGTCAAAGAATACGTATAAGAATATGTATATGTATTTTTCCATATGTGTATTTTCATACACTG
>NW_026374347.1:0-528 GCF_001194135.2 Octopus bimaculoides | reverse complement strand
ACACACACACACACACACACACACACACACACACATACACACATACACAAGCACGCACACACGTACGCACACGCGCGCCCGTATACGTTTGCGTGTATATGCGTGTGTGTATCCGTACATATGTATATATATATAAGCGTGGATGTATGAATAAATGTGTGCACGCGCGCGCAGGTGTGTGAGTGAATGGGTCCCAGGTCTGCTCTGATCCATTCCAGCTCTGACAATCCCGTCGAGCAGTGTACTCTGAAAACTCTTGTCCTCGGCAAGTCTTTTATTAAGACGCTAAGAAACGGTGTGAACGAGATTTAGCAGCTGAAAGCATAACTTGTCACGTGTTGTGGTCGGGACGATGGCTTCACAGGTTCAAATCGGGAAAAGGGCGACTGGAAATTTTTTTATAATTTTTTTTTTATAAATTATATTTTTTATTTTATTTTATTGTTTTTAGTTTTGTTAATGACGCTGACACTTACGATACTGATGATAAGGATGTCATCATCATCGTCGTCATCATCGTCATCATCA
>NW_026374346.1:0-634 GCF_001194135.2 Octopus bimaculoides | reverse complement strand
GTAGTAGTAGTAGTATTAGTATTAGTATTATTATTATTATTAGTAGTAGTAGTAACAGCAGCAGCAGTAGTAATTGTGGCGGTGGTGGTAGTAGTTGTTGTTATAGTGGCAGTGGTAGTAGCAACAGTGGTAATAGAAGCAGCAGTAATAATATCAGTAGAAGGAAGTAGTAGCAGTAGCATCGTCATCATTATCATCATCGTCATCGTCATTGCCTTGATTATCAACTCAAACACCAGAAGTGGTAGCAAGAGCAGCAGCAGCAGTAACAGTAGTAGTAATAGTAGCAGCAACAACAGCAGAGGTAGTAGAAATAGCAGTAGTAGCAGCAGGAATGGTAAGTATTGTAGCGCAGTTGCAGTAGTAGTAGTAGAAGTAGTAATGGCGGCCGCAGCAGCAGTAGTAGTAGTAAGACTAGTAGTAGTAGCTGTAGTAGTAGTGGTAGCATAGTAGTATTAGCAGCATGAGTAGTAGTAGTAGTGGTGGTGGTGGTAGTGGTGGTGGTGGTAGTAGTGGTGATGGTGGTAGTAGTAGCTGTAGCAGCAGCTGCAGTGGCCGTAGTAGTAGTAGTAGTGGTGGTAGTGGTGGTGATGGTGGTAGTAGTAGCTGTAGCAGCAGCTGCAGTGGCCGTAGT
>NW_026374345.1:0-538 GCF_001194135.2 Octopus bimaculoides | reverse complement strand
CACTCCGAGAGTGTAGTGGGTGCTTTTACATGCCACCGGCACGAGGGCCGCATGCAGCCAGCAGGTTACCCATGCATGCTTTACTTAATTCCAATAATTCGGAATAACCATGTGACTGTCCCAGGAGAATACTAGCTTATGCCATAATCATCCGGAGCTTTCCTCAATTGATTTTTTATTGATCTCTTGTGATCTATATTCCTGTATTGATTTCTGTTTTTATGTTTAAATATGCGAATGTCCTATTTGTGTGTATGTGTGTATGCGTTAATGTAACTGTGTGTGTGTATTTGAGTATATATTTATGTATATATATGGGTGTGTGTTGATGTATGTATGTGTGTGTGCATGTATGCTTGTGTGCCTGTGTGTATGTATATGTTTGTGTGTATGCATTTGTGTATGTGTGTATGCATATGTATATGTGTATGTATGTGTGTTCGTATGTTTGTGTATATTTGTGATTGTATGTGCGTGTATCTATGCTGGTATGTACATACATACATACATATATATATATATATATATATATATATAT
>NW_026374344.1:0-349 GCF_001194135.2 Octopus bimaculoides | reverse complement strand
ATTTATTGATATATATATTATTTTTATATATATTTATTTATATATATTTAATTTTATATATATTTATTTTTATATATATTTATTTATATATATATATATATTTATTTATATATGTATATTTACTTATATATATATTCATTGATATATATATATATTTATTGAAATATATTTTTTATATATATATATGTATTTTTATATATATATTTTTTTTATATATTTATTTATTTATATATATATATATATATATATTTATTTATATATATTTATTGATATATATTTATTTATTTATATAAATTTCGTTATATATATATATATATATTTATATATATTTATTTATTTATATATATAT
>NW_026374343.1:0-279 GCF_001194135.2 Octopus bimaculoides | reverse complement strand
GATAGATAGATAGATAGATAGATAGATAGATAGATAGATAGATATAAGGTGGTGTTCATCGCCATTTTAACGTGATTGCTCTCTAAGAAACGATGATACTGCTAACTTAACCACCAAGAGGACGTCTCCAGCAGCTGGTTATTCAGCGCGCTGTCACAGTCAATACTCATTGCAAGTGTAAGAGAATTCCTGCCACCCTAGCTCAGAGATCACTAGATCACGTGATTTCGATCGTAGGGACCCATTTGCCATATATATATATATATATATATATATATA
>NW_026374342.1:0-248 GCF_001194135.2 Octopus bimaculoides | reverse complement strand
ATATGCGTGTGTGTATGTATGTGTGTTGTGTATGCGTGTTTGTATTTATGCATATGCGTATATGTGTGCGTGCGTGTGTATGTGTGCGTGGTTGTACAAAATTTCTACTATACACTTCTCTCATTCTCTTTATCTACCCTTTTCTTTTCATTTTTTAACCTTTATTATCTTACCTTTGCTTTCTTCCTTGTCATTCTACACATCTATTGGCTGTACCTCTCCTTACTGTATCCTTTTATATATTAATG
>NW_026374341.1:0-200 GCF_001194135.2 Octopus bimaculoides | reverse complement strand
ACAAGAAAAGAATGAATGACACCTCGATATTATGTAAGTAGAGGAATTTAGCTGGAATATTATATGTGACAATTATTCAGTTGCCATAATAAAACTCCGAGACATAGCATTTTTTCATTGCCTTAATAACTGACGAGATGCCAGAGCAGATTTCCGCACCGATATCCGAAACCCGGAGTTTTATTATGGCAACTGAATGA
>NW_026374340.1:0-455 GCF_001194135.2 Octopus bimaculoides | reverse complement strand
ATGTATGTATGTTTGTATGTATGTATGTATGTATGTGTGTGTGTGTGTATCTCCACTCAATACTCCTACTGTGGTCGAACTTGCATTGTTAAGTCAAATATTAAAATACGATATTTGGAACAAAGGAATATTTTTGTGACAAAAGAACGAAGTCAATGTTTAATAGAAAAGAAACAAAACTATAAATTATAGCAAAAAAGATAAAATAGAATAAAAATATATATATATAAGGAATAAATGCAGAATATAATCTTGGCTAAAGATGACATTTTTGCATTGTCAAATTTTTTTGTATTATTTTTTCTTTGTGATTGTTTGTTTGCTTTTTTTTATAAGAACTATATTCACCGAACACCAAAAACGAGACTATCCCATCAAAGAAATGTTATTTGTCGTCTCCGAGTACGTGTTTGTCTAGTTGTATATATGTTTATGTGTCTGTATATATATATATA
>NW_026374338.1:0-359 GCF_001194135.2 Octopus bimaculoides | reverse complement strand
CTCCTAGGATATTTTAGCATGTCAAACTCTGATCCCTTTGTTCTGTTTCGAATTGCGCACTCTTAGCAACTCTTTTCCACGTTAGCATGGTTTTGTTTACACTCATGCACAGGGTACATGCCTTAATCTGTTAACGTTACATTTTAATGCTATTTTCTCATGATGATCACTGTTTCACATACTCTCTCTCAATCTATATTTCGTCCTTTTATTCTGAAGAAAGTGTAACCTTCGAAACTTTAAGACGCTCAATACATATTCCAATCCCTTATCATACATGAGTCTCTCTGTGTTTACCATTCTTTACATTACACACAAATACACACACACGCACGCACGCACACACACACACACACACA
>NW_026374337.1:0-227 GCF_001194135.2 Octopus bimaculoides | reverse complement strand
TGTGTGTGTGTGTGTGTGTGTGTGTGTGTGTGTGTGTGTGCGCGTGCGGTGATTAAGGGTTTCGGCAATACAAATAGAATACAATACGTTCCATTTTGCTATTGTAAATATTTGAAAACAATTATAACGCCTGCAGCTCTATGAGATCTGATATCGCTCACGAGATACTCGTTTTAAAACTAGAGAATATTGTCATTATTGCTGTTGATTATTATTATTATTATTAT
>NW_026374336.1:0-207 GCF_001194135.2 Octopus bimaculoides | reverse complement strand
CACATATATACACACCCACATATACTTACACACATACTCCTACACACAAACATACACAATTTAAAATGTGTATGTCTAACATCATGTGTTTGTCTTGATTGTGCACCTGAGTGTTTGTGTACATGCACATGTATGTTTGTATATCTATATGTGTATACCCATATAGCTATATATAACAATGTGTATGCATGTGTATGTGTGAAGTTA
>NW_026374335.1:0-394 GCF_001194135.2 Octopus bimaculoides | reverse complement strand
ATACCCTCTTATGTGTGTACATGTGTGAATATGTATGTGTGTATATATGTGTGTGGGTGTATGTATACATGTCCGCGCGCATATGTATATGTGTTTCTGTGTATATATGTATGCATGGGTATGTATACATACATGCACGTGCATATATGTATGAGTATGTTAGTACAGTTATGTATGCGTATGTGTGTATTTGTGTGTATATATATATGTATATATACTTATACACACACACATTTATATATGTATGCATATATATAAAAAAGAATACAAAAATGGGACAAGAACGCAAAACCTCCGGACAGTTAGATAATACAAAAAAAGGGACAAGAAAAATCAAGGACAGATCATTCGGAGTTTTCTTTCGTCAGTCGAGTTCCAGATTAGATTTGCAGTT
>NW_026374334.1:0-202 GCF_001194135.2 Octopus bimaculoides | reverse complement strand
TTGATTAGGAATTGTAAGGAATTGTAGGAATGTTGTTTCGGAATTGTAGGACTTTATTTAGGAAGTATAAGGACTTTATTAATATATTTTGCGTGTGGTAAAATTATAACCAATTTATTGCAGATAATATTAAACAACAGAACCCTATATGGACTCTTAACAGTCATATGGAACCTGGTTGAGAACCATTACTTTAGAGAAA
>NW_026374333.1:0-562 GCF_001194135.2 Octopus bimaculoides | reverse complement strand
ATATATATATATATAATGACTATATAAAGATATATATATATGCATGAATGTTTATGTATATGTATATGTATGTATACCTATATTAATGTATGTTTATGTTCGTGTGTGTGTGTGTGTGTGTGTGTGTGAAGTAGAAAAACTGCAGGAGGAAGTAGTTGTGATTACTAAACGGTCGTTATTGTTGTTTTGGTGTTGTTATCATCACCAAAATCAACATTATTCTTATTCATTTCACCGTTCTTGCTGCTGTTCTGCTTTACCATTTTGTTGTTGTTGCTTTTTTTGCTTTTTTTCTCTCCATAACTTAATATTTTGTCTTCGCATTTCACCTTCAACAACTTTTTTCGCCCAATGTGTTCGCCCTTGTGTCAAATAAAGAAGCGGTTATTCTTATTCTTACTTTTATTGTAATAATAATAATAATAATAATAATAATAATAATAATAATAATAATAATAAGAAGAAGAAGAAGAAGAAGAAGAAGAAGAAGAATTGCAATAATGGTATATATGTATGTATTATTGTTATTATTATTATTATTATTATTATTATTATTATTATT
>NW_026374332.1:0-283 GCF_001194135.2 Octopus bimaculoides | reverse complement strand
TATATATATATATGCGTATATATATATACACATATATATAATATACATATATAATATACATATATATATATTATATACATATATATATATATTATATACATATATACATATTATATACATATATACATATTATACTATATATATATATATAGGTTTATATATTCGCTTTGCAAGATATACATATGCGTATATATATACATACAGACATATATTTGTGTATATATATATAAAATATATATATATATATATACATACATACACTCACAATATATATGTGTGTATG
>NW_026374331.1:0-277 GCF_001194135.2 Octopus bimaculoides | reverse complement strand
ATATACAAACATATATACATACATACACATACATATACATGCATACATATATACAAACATACATATATACATACATATATTCATATACATATATACATATACATATATACATGCATATATATATACGTATATATATGCATACATTTATAATACATATATATATATATACATATATACATAGATATATGCATCCATTTATAATACATATATATATACATATATATACACGTGTTTTATACACACAAACACACAAACACACACACATACATATCCACAC
>NW_026374329.1:0-228 GCF_001194135.2 Octopus bimaculoides | reverse complement strand
TGTGTGTGTGTGTGTGTGTGTGTGTGTGTGCGTGCGTGTGTCTGTGTGACAGAAAGAGAGAGTGGGTGTGTGTGTATTTAACTACCTTTTCTCTAGTTATATCTCAGCAACTCTCCCCTAATTCACACTAAGTGTGCGTATGTATATATCTATTTATATGCACGTGTGTATGTGTGTGTTTATGTATATATGTATACGTATACATATATATGTATATATATATATATA
>NW_026374328.1:0-337 GCF_001194135.2 Octopus bimaculoides | reverse complement strand
GTATATGGGTTTGCTTGAATGTATGTATGGTTTTTATAATGTTGAGTGTGTTATGTGTATGTATATGTTGTGCTTATATAGTGTGTATGTGTATGTGTGTGAACGTATGTGTATGTGTGCATATTCGTATTACTGTTGCATTTGTACATGCATAGCATCTGTGCATGTGTGTGTATGGGTTTACATGTATGGGTGTGCATCTGTTTTTATAATGTGTGAGTGTATTGTGTCTATGTTCATGTGTGTTGTGTTTGCATAGTGTGTGCATGTTTGCAATGTATGCATTTTGTGTGTATATATTTGTATGCATGGATGTTGTGTTAGTAATGTGTATGTA
>NW_026374327.1:0-231 GCF_001194135.2 Octopus bimaculoides | reverse complement strand
ATGCTGCCACCATCATCACCATCATCATCATAATTATTAGTAAGATCACCACCCTCATTGTCTCTTCATATACTGTTTATCACTTAACATTGAAGTTTTTTCTGAAAAGGGTTAAACTACAACCACATGTGTAAACAATATTCAGATTTACCAGAAATAAACCTATTTATATCTATATTTATCTCTCTCACTCTGTCTGTCTATCTGTTTATCGGTCTGCCTGTCTGTCTG
>NW_026374326.1:0-204 GCF_001194135.2 Octopus bimaculoides | reverse complement strand
TATATTTGGTGTTAATTTGCTTCAGCTTTATTTTACATTAATCGTATTTCTGCTGGAGCTCTTTCGTCACACTTCTGTCACCTCATCAGTGGTCCTTTTCTTTCTTCTTTCTTATTTGTGTGTCTTTCCTTACTAACGATCAGCCAATTATGGCAATAAGTTGAATACGACATACATGCATATATATATATATATATATATATA
>NW_026374325.1:0-443 GCF_001194135.2 Octopus bimaculoides | reverse complement strand
ATCTATCTATCTATCTATCTATCTATCTACCTATCTATCTAAATCTGTGCATATGTATGCATGTATGTATGTATGTATGTATCTATTTCTATACCTACACACACACACACACACACACACACACACACATATGTATATGTGTGTGTGTGGGTGGGTGTGTTTGTGTGTGTGTGTGTGTGTGTGTTGCGTACGTGTGTGTGTACGTGTGCGCCGTGTGCTATTTAGCATTGTTTTGAAATTGGTGACTGATTCACGTGCTACAGTTAAATAATAAAAATCATATACGCACAGGCGCAGGGGTGGCTGTGTGGTAAGTAGTTTGCTTACCAACCACATAGTTCCGGTTTCAATCTCAATGTGTTGCACCACGGGCACGCGTCTTCTACTATAGTCTCGGTCCGACCAAAGTTTTGTGAGTGGATTTGGTACAAGGAAACTGAAAG
>NW_026374324.1:0-3787 GCF_001194135.2 Octopus bimaculoides | reverse complement strand
TACAGTTTCATTAATATACAGAAATAAATTCAACAAGTTGAAAGAAACGAAAAGTAAAAGGAATTAAGTTTCTACATTAATTTATTAATTACATATTTTTACATTTATAGAAATTTAGAAACAAAGCTTTTCATCGTAGAGAATTTACGACTTAAATTTATCATTAACTAGTTTCTCATTCTAACTAATAAGGTTTCACGACAATTCAATATTGTCGGATTTGAATATTGAACATGGCATATATATTAGCCTATACTCAAAAGAGTGAGTGTCGCGGACTTGAGTAACATCCAACGATCACTGGAGATTTTGCCGAAAATCAGGGTTTTTATAACTACTCATACACGAATCATAGAACCGTAACCCCGTGAAAGATTTCTTCAACGAAGTTCATAATTCGTATATGGGCAGTAATTTTTAACCAATGGGAAATCAATAATTTCTCATGTTCGGGCAAACGAACTTACGTTCTCTCTCCGCCTCTTATGAGTTTGCTACACATTCTTAAAATTAAGATGGAGGTTAGGACAATACACCAACAACACAAACATATGAAACCAAAACAACAACAATAAAAATAGCAGTGTTGATGACAACAAAAATAGTGGCAATAACAACAATGACAACCACAACATTCCTCACTCAGACAACTATAACAACAACAACACAAACGTACAAAACAGAAACAACTATTATAATAACAACAACAGTAACGATAATGATAGCAACAATAACAACAACAACATCCCACACACAGATAATGATAACAACCACATCATCCACACCACTACCAACAACACCACCCACATCAATACCACCCACAATAACAATAGGCACAACACAAGTACTACCACCACCACCACCACCACCACCAGCAACAGCAACAACAATACCAGCAACTATAACAACAACCACAATGATAACACTGCACACTCTGTCTTCTATAACCCTAACAACAAATCTTATGACGAGGATCTACCCACAGACTTACCCTTTAATAAAAGGGTATGTATCACACCCCAAATTGACAGTGAAACAGAAGCAAAGATCTTAGCTAGAAATAGACTCCGACATATCTAAGTCCGATATAACAAATCCACTAAGAAACATAGTGAGGAGGGGACCCATCAACTCAGCTCATCTGTTGACAAAGACCTACAAAAACTAAAACAGCGGATTAGGAACAGAGAATTAGTGTACCTTCCTACGGACAAGTCTGGCAGACTGTCAATAGACAGCTGACAGAACTATGTCCAGACCATGCAACAACACATCAGTAGCATGAGAGAAGTTACACCACAGGAATATGAAAGAGTTGAAAAACTCCTCAATGCACACATGGGAATGTGGTGCAACCTATAAAAAAGATGGTACACAATTTCCAAGCATCCAACAATGATGTTTCTACACTATATGGGTTGCGCAAAGACCATAAACCATGTCATGGGGCCCCCAACCAGACCAGTTTGCAGAGCAAACATCTCCAGCAACTATAGACTGTCCTACTTCCTCTCACAGGTATTACGACCTCTCATAGAGATGTCTCCGGATGTTTGTGTGAGTATGGAAGATCTCCTCAGTAAAATCAGTACTTGCAACTACTCACAGGTTGTGTAGTGGGTAGTATGGATGTGATTTCACTCTACCCATCTATAGACATAGATTTTGCTGTGGAGAAATGCATCCAGGTAATCTGTGAAAGTGAGGTGGAATTTCGTAAGATCAATACGAGAGAACTGAGCCTCCTCCTCAGACTATGGTATGATAGTAACTATTTAGATGACCATGACCTCAGTAGATTCTGCCCTACCAGTTCACAGAGGGGAAGACCACCCACCATCACTTCAGCAGTGAAGAAAAACACAACAGAGTGCTGGAGTGGCTGGACTACACCCACCCAAAACCCTGAGAACAACACTCAGGTGAAAGAAATGATTGCAAATGCAATAGGGGCCAGTGTAAAAACCACCTTGAAGAACCACTTAGTAAAGTTTAACAAAAGACTATACCTGCAGGTTCAAAGTGCAGCCATCGCTGTCGGTGTAGCTGGGGTTGTGGCTGGCCTCTTTATGACCTGGTGGGACAGAACGCTTAAACAAATGTTAGCAGAACAGTCCACAACTCTTCTATTCTACAGTAGATATGTAGATGACATTAATATCATAGTTAGGACCAACTCTAGTGACGGTAGTGTAGATAGATGTATGTATGTGTGTGTGTGGGTATATATGTGTATATGCTCATGTATGTAAGCATATGGTTATGAAAATAAACAGATCAACATACAGACGGATAGGTACATAGGTTATATGAACAGACAAGCACAAATATGCAAATGGAGACTGAAACACACGACCGTATATACACACATACTTTACTTTACACAAGCACACATATGGAGATGCACATCCATACATACATAGTTGCAAAACACACACACACACAGACATGCACACACAAGGAGACAGAGGTGCATACATAAAAAAACACATGCACATATACACATACATAAAAAATACACAAACATGGACATGCAAGCACATGAATATGCAGAATACATACATACAGATGAACACACATACATACATATATACATATGCATACAAATACATATATACATACACACACATGCATACATACATGCATGCATACATACATGCATGCATACATACATGCATGCATGCATAGGCACACACACACACACACACACACACTGACCCACACACATGCGCACAAACAAGCTATAAGGAATGCAGTAAATAACAGATAGTCAAGACTATTGAAAAGGTTGCAAGACGCAATGGAAATTTTAGGAAAATAAAAGTAAGGAATAAGTGGAAATTTAACTGGTGAGTGTGTTAAATTATAAAGCACAAAAAGAAAATGACTCTCCCCAGACACAACAGAATATATCTATAAATATATTTATATATATATATATCTTAATATATAAATCTGAAATTGTGTGTTTGTGTGAAGCCTTTTTGAAAGTTTATAGAAATCCACATTTTCCACTTTTTCGTAAAAATTTTTTACATCAATGGAATTTTCTCGAGCTGAACTTTCCAGTGCAGCAATTAGATTTTTTAAATTCCGTTTACTTTGTGCGATTTAAGGGAGATTTGGCTGTTGTTTCTAGCAACTTTTATATTTCTTCCCTTCTACCTGGAACGCCGTTCTTACACACGCACTCAACATAAAAATATAGAGAGTAAAAGAGGGAGAGGGAGAGAGAGAGAAAGTGATACATACATAGTCATGGATTAAATTTTCATCTCAGTATTCTTTACATATTTTTCATAACATAGATACGTAAAAACACACACAACCACACATACATGAGCTGTGACAACAACATACACATTACTCTCGATCCCTATTCATTTCTCCCCCTCTTCCTCTCTCGTTCTCTCAAATGCATACACGTGCAAGTAAACACAATCATTCACAAAAATATAACTCATGTTCATCAATGTGGCATAACTACAGAGTTGTACCCACTGACTTTGGAAGGTGATAACTTTCAGAAAAATGAATATTTTTTATGAAATTTTCTATGCATATATAATTTATTATGTAGATTCCGAATATACAAAAAGTTTCGGGGAAAGTGTTTTGGGAGGGGGTGGGGGACAATTTTCGGAAATTCCACTTAAATTCCTCTTAACGTCCAGGAAAATGAATATTTTTTCATGAAATTTTCTACAAATATACTTTGATGTATGTACATTTCAAGTATGTAGGAATTTTGAAGGAAAGAACTGCAGGTTATTTTTGAGAAGTGTTC
>NW_026374323.1:0-313 GCF_001194135.2 Octopus bimaculoides | reverse complement strand
TATATATATATATACACACATATATAAATATATATACATATATATATATACATATTTATATAAATACATATATACATATATATATATACATATTTATATATACATATATATACATATTTATATATACATATATATATATATACATATATATATATATATATACATATATATATATATATATACATATATACATATATATACATATATATATATACACACATACATATTTATATATACATATATATACATATTTATATACTCTTTTACTCTTTTTTACACTTTTACTTGTTTCAGTCATTTGACTGTGGCCATG
>NW_026374322.1:507-694 GCF_001194135.2 Octopus bimaculoides | reverse complement strand
TATGTATACACACTCACAAACTCATACATATACACACATATACACACACTCGCTTAATATACACAATTATATATGTACATATATGGATGAATGTATGAATGTATAACTTCACGTATATATATATATTTATATGTATATATACATATACATACAACACACATACGTACACACACGTTTGTATAAACGC
>NW_026374322.1:0-418 GCF_001194135.2 Octopus bimaculoides | reverse complement strand
ATATATATATATATGTATGTGTATATATATATATACACAATACACTAACATATTTACACAACCTCTTATATACACTTTTGTGATATACGCTCACATACATTGGTATTCAAACTATAATCTACCGGTACGAACATAAACACACACATACACACATATACGCACCTTTATAATCAGACACACATATATACATACATACACACACACCACCTCTTAAATATTTATGTACTATATTGACACACAGTTCTTCTCTCTCTATCTCACACACACGCACACTCACAGATTGGTTGGTATGCATATATATATGTATATACATATATATATATACACACTCTTACAGATAGAGAATTTCAGACACACGCAAGCACACAATATACTAAACAGACGCATACATCTCACCTAATCCGTGTATTTATACAGG
>NW_026374321.1:0-247 GCF_001194135.2 Octopus bimaculoides | reverse complement strand
ATATATATATAGGCGCAGGCATGACTGTGTGGTAAGTAGCTTGCTTATCAACCACATGATACCGGGTTCAGTCCCACTGCGTGGCACCTTGGGTCGACCACAGCCTTGTGAGTGGATTTGGTAGATGGAAAACGAAAGAAACCCGTCGTATTTATATATATATGTGTGTGTGTGTTTGTGTGTCTGTGTTTTTGTCCCCCCATCATCGCTTGACAACCGATGTTAGTGTGTTTACGTCCCCGTAACT
>NW_026374320.1:0-232 GCF_001194135.2 Octopus bimaculoides | reverse complement strand
TGTGCTTGTGTGTGCACACGTACTCTTCTGTGTGTGTATAATTCACGTGTGTGGTGTGTCGGATGCTCACGAGTGTATTGTGATGACGGAGGCGCAGAGGGCTATACTTCAAAGAAAGTTGTTTATAAGTATGTCGGTGTGTGTGTGTGTGTGTGTGTTTGGGTGTGTGTGTTTGTGTGTGCCCGTGTATATACACACACACACACACACACACACACACACACACACATAT
>NW_026374319.1:0-907 GCF_001194135.2 Octopus bimaculoides | reverse complement strand
ATCAGAATTGCCTTTTAATAGTGAGAATAATTTCTTAGAGAGAAAGTGGGTGAGTAAAATTGATATTTAATGAAACAATATTCATCCAAGATCTAAAATTACAAGGTGTCCCAGCTACAATACGAATGGTCTCTACGGAGGGCTTAATTTTAAAGCTTTTGTAAGTCTGCTGAAACTTCATCATCATCATTGTTTGACATCCATTGTCCATGCTGGTAACATGGAAGGCTGCACCAGACTCCAGTCTGATTTGGCATAATTTTCTGCAGCTGGATGCCTTTCCTAATGCTAACCACTCTAAGAGTCTAATGGTTGCTTTTATGTCCCACCGGCATAGGTGCCATTTGCGTGACACCAGTATCTGCCACGACTGTGATTTTACTTAGCTTGATGGTTCTTCTTCTCAAGTACAACAGAATGCCAAAGGTCTTGATCATGGCAGAATGTAGTGTTTAGTTTTAGATCTTTGGTTTGGGAAAATGGATTTGGTGCCAGGAAGATTTATCTGTTGAAAGTAACATCAACAGCATGGAACATTTAGAATTCATCCTGCTCCCTCTCTTTATTATCAATAACATCTGGTAAAAGCCACACAGGCAACAAGACAGAACTATTTCATTGTTTCTTTTAAGATTATATGAGAAATACTTTTTATCAACTTACCATTTACCAATAAACATTCATGGTAATACGTTTCAATAAATGGAGTTTGAAGATGAATACAGGAATATATTTAGGAAGTTTCCATATTCTTCATTTTCATCTAAATTAAAATAACAAAAAACAAACAACAAAATTACATCTCCAGGAATTACATGGGTTTAAACAGGTGTCATATTTGTTCTGGATCCAGTAATTAAACAAATGAGGAATACCTCACTTATCCATCCACTCAACTATCTCTACT
>NW_026374318.1:0-275 GCF_001194135.2 Octopus bimaculoides | reverse complement strand
ATGTATGTATGTATGTATGTATGCATGTATGTATGCATGTATGTATATGCGTATGTATATACATACGTATACGTATGTATGCGTATGTACGTATACGTATGTACGTATACGTATGTACATATACGTATGTATGTACGTATACGTATGCATACATACGTATACGTATGTATGCATGCATATATGTATATACGTATGTATGTATGTATGTATGTGTGTATGCATGCATGCATGTGTGCATATATGTATGTATGTATGTATGTATGTATGTATGTATG
>NW_026374317.1:0-525 GCF_001194135.2 Octopus bimaculoides | reverse complement strand
TGATGATGATGATGATGATGATGATGATGATGATGAGGACGACGATGATGGTGTTATTGTGTTATGAAATTATTACAGAATTGTCTTCCACGGTTTTCATCTGTATTTTTATTATTACTACAGCCATTAATATTTGTCTTTATTTGAGGAATTCTTCAAATTTGTTTAAGGGGTAACAAATATATAAGTAAATAAATAAATAAATAATACCGAACTAATAAATCCATTTCTCTTTTGTCTTTTGTTTTACTATGTATTTATTTTTGATATATTGACTTTTTAAAGCATTTATTTGAATCATTTTTGTATTGTTCAGATTTTAATTTATATTTTGTTAAGTTTATTTAACCGCTAATTTGTTTAAAATTCATCAGGATAAGTTGATGATATGAATCGTCTTAATTAAAAAGACTTAATTGGAAAAGCAA
The DNA here is from genome assembly GCF_001194135.2 of Octopus bimaculoides. Taxonomy (NCBI): domain Eukaryota; kingdom Metazoa; phylum Mollusca; class Cephalopoda; order Octopoda; family Octopodidae; genus Octopus; species Octopus bimaculoides. The sequence continues at coordinate 97 of NW_026374317.1, read as the reverse complement.
TAATAGCAGCTTAGAAATTTACAAAACTAGTGCTAAAGAAAAGTAAATGTGTATATATATATATATATATCTATGTGTGTGTGTGTGTGTGTGTGTG
>NW_026374316.1:0-201 GCF_001194135.2 Octopus bimaculoides | reverse complement strand
CTATGTGGTATGTATGTGTGTATGCGTGTATGCATGTGTGTGCTGTATGTATGTATATAGGTTGTGTATATGTTCTGTACGTACGCATGTATATACGTATGTTGCCAGAATAAATCTATGCTGCGTACATGCACGCATATATGTATGTATGTATATTTGTATGATGTATAAGTGTATATTCTCTCTCTATATATATATACA
>NW_026374315.1:0-283 GCF_001194135.2 Octopus bimaculoides | reverse complement strand
GCATGGCCGCAGTCAAATGACTGAAACAAGTAAAAGAGTAAAAGAGGGTGATTCAAAAGTCGCCATACATAGAAATAGTTTATCTTTTTATAAGAAACAGTTTATAAGAACAGTTATTTTTTTTTTTAACAGGCTCTATATGGTTGCCATTGTTTTGAATATACGTTGCAATACATTTACCCCACACATTGTGAACTCGTAATAACACATCTGGTGATACGCGTGCAAATGAGTTGGTGAAGCGTTCCTTCAAATGATTTATGCCTTTTATCTTTCCGTGATA
>NW_026374314.1:0-487 GCF_001194135.2 Octopus bimaculoides | reverse complement strand
TACTTAACATGAACACAACATAATACAGAACATTACTAACCTTACCAATACTGCCACTAACACCCGTACATTCCTAATACCATTCATATTACGATTTTATATCGACCCTAATTGCTCCACGTCCAGAACTACTTACCTCCCTTACACAATCTTTTTTTACTCAGGGACTTGTAGACCCAACACCGTTTGACAATCGGTGTGCATTCAAAGTCAGTGAACAGCAATGACAGCATCGGTTTGACTTTGAATCTCTTTAACAATTCAAAATAATGAATTTAATTCCTCTTAATTCTACCTCAGTTCATCTAATTATATTTATTTACCGATACTTTTCATTAAAAACCCTTTATTTTTTTTTTTATATTCAATGTGCATTTTCGATTCTTTACTTCTTACTTACCTCATATCTTTTCCACGTGTAGTTTCTATTCTTTTTGAAACATATTTCTATTATATACATATATACATATATATATATATACATATA
>NW_026374313.1:0-770 GCF_001194135.2 Octopus bimaculoides | reverse complement strand
TATCGTCTTTACTTGGAGATCCAGACTCTTGCGAAAAAGAACCGCCGTACTACTACCACCCATCCTCGGCAGACGGAGAAAAATAAATGTTAAACTGTCCGCCAAACATGGACTTTAGGGCCCGTGGTTCATGGAGTCTGGTCTCACTAATGGCTGTGATATCCAAATTGTGTGACTTGAAGTCATTTAAGAGGTACCCTTGTTTCCAGGGGGACCCCAAGCCACGCACATTCACACAACCAATCTTCACCATGATTCTATTTATACGTGTGCTTTAAAGCACAAAAGGAAAGGAAAAGTGATTTTTTGCATAAATATTTTTTGCATCCCCCTACCGAGTTGGGGTAGAGGGATTTTATTTTGTGGTGCAATGCTGGTGATACATGGTAAATTTTAATGTGTTTTGGTGGTGTTGTGTGTGGGTGGTTGTTTGTTTTAATGTCATTGTTTGTAATGTTTGTTTTTGAGTTGATGTATTTCATCAACTCTGTGTTGGTAGTGTTTATCGCTGTGAGCATTGTTTTTTGCATATTATTATTAGTGTTAGGAGTATTTTGGGGAGATGCGAATCTCCCTGCTTTGTTTGTGTTTGCATTTTGTTTTGTTTTCTTCTTACTGCGCTTCCTCTTTCCTTTCGTAGCTATTTGCCACTCCTCCCCACTCTCTTCATCCGATGAGAGTTCTGAGGAGTCAGAAAGAGGTAACGGCAAATTTTATGCGTCTGTGAGTGTTTCTGTGAGTGTTTGTGTTGCTGTTTTTGTTGGTGTTGG
>NW_026374312.1:0-249 GCF_001194135.2 Octopus bimaculoides | reverse complement strand
ATATATATACATCAGTCCGGCAAAGCCTCTGATTGAAATTGATAATCTATTTTTTTACCTCATTGAATGGATGTACAATAGTATTGTAACGTGAGCGCCAAGATTAACACACCTCGGACATACAGATCTTGTTCTCTCAAACTATTTCAACTATGCAACCTTGAACACTGAACATGACACGGCTTTTGTTTCACTGACTAGCAGTAGAAGTAGTAGAAGTAGTAGTAGTAGTAGTAGTAGTAGTAGTAG
>NW_026374311.1:0-391 GCF_001194135.2 Octopus bimaculoides | reverse complement strand
ATTCACACAGACAGACAGACACACATTCTCATTTTTATATATATAGATACTGGATAAAGAAAGAGATGCCTGTTTGGGATTTGATTCACTGCTCATACGAATGATTTATGGCCGTCTTTCTCTGCTTCCCTGATTTGCCAACAATAATTTAAACACATCACAATCAATGACATCCGTTCTGCTCTACGAACGGTATATCTCTTACTCATTTTCAATATAAATCATATTCTCGCTGTCACTTCTAACAAGATGCAGATTCTTTTCACTTACAGTCGTTATCCGTATGCAAACTAAAATCTGAAAGCAGACATACAATTGCATCCGTAAACATGGAGCTTATTAAGATCATCCAATGAAGATAGGAAAATTCACTCTTCTCTTCGTCAATTGC
>NW_026374310.1:0-454 GCF_001194135.2 Octopus bimaculoides | reverse complement strand
TATATATATATATATATATATATATATATATATATATATATATGAATACTGTCATAATATTGGGTTTTGTCTTATACCTATAATAACACACCCTTTTTCCAATTACTCCTATAATATTACAATGAATGCATGCTCTGCATTTTAAACTTACTGATGATCCTGCAATAATAGTAGTTCTGATTCTTTTCGACTCTTTCAAATGTTCTTATAGATTATATTGCATTTTCTATTAAACTCATTCTATTTCCAAGTTGATTTACTACATTCGTTTTCATTCCTAAAGAAATTATCTTACTTGACTTTTGCAATTCTTATTATGCAATCTCGAAAATATTTAGGAACCTATTGAAAAGAAAAATAATAACTTACGCGTTAGTTTAGAGTGTGGACTTTCGTAATATCAATAGCGTACAATGAAAGAAAAATGAAAGGGAAATCAAACATCGAAACGGAA
>NW_026374309.1:0-285 GCF_001194135.2 Octopus bimaculoides | reverse complement strand
TATATGCTGCATGTATGTTTACTTCCCGTGCTCGCGATGCTTCATCAACGGAGAAGCGATGGAAGCATCAGTGAATAAGTTCTTCGCCTCTAAGGACAAGAAGAGGTATCAGCGTGGGATCAAAGAACTGACAGAAAAGATGGCTTCAGACGATGCAACTCAATGGCCTCTGCTTTGAATGCTAGACTGCTTTTGTTTTAACTTCACGATTAAAGCAGATAAGTTACCAAAATATTGCAAAACAATATATCTTTGATCTTTTATCTTTTATTTGTTTTAATCATT
>NW_026374308.1:0-711 GCF_001194135.2 Octopus bimaculoides | reverse complement strand
ACATTCGAGCATTTGCGATGAGAGAAACGTAGAAGAAAAAATAGAAAAACTGAAAAAAATAAACACTTTCTTTTTTCTTCTTCTTTTTTGATATTCTGATACACGCATCAATGTAAATATATGTTGTTTGTGTGTGTGTGTGTGTGTGTTTGTGTGTGTGAGTGTGTGTGTGTCTGTGTGTTTGTGTGTGCGTGTGTGTGTGTTTGTGTGTGTGTGTGTGTGTGTGAGTGAGTGAGAAAGATAGAAGAGAGAGTTTGGAACGTTTCCGTATGCGTGAGTGTATATACGTATGCAAGAGAATATATATTTATACATACGGATTCCACACTGCCCATCAGCGACCAGAACTAGGAAACACATTGCTACCAAAACGCCAATTCCCTTCATGGTGATGTTTCAGTTGTCTTGCCTTGTCTCGAAAATTTCGCACTGGACCAAGATTTCGCAGCTTGTCCCAATTCGTAATGTCTCTTACTCGGTCTGTTTTACTCTTTATATAACCAAGGAACCACGTTGTAGTTGTGTATATGTGTATATATATATGTGTATATATAAACATATAGAAAGTTTAAGAAAGGTGGGTGATATGATGTAACTAAATATTCATAAGGGGAGGGTAAGACAAAGAAAATGTAATGCAAATTACTACAGTATTCAAATCTTTAACAATGACAAATTGTTTACAACATTTTGGAGTTTATTTATGATGCG
>NW_026374307.1:0-358 GCF_001194135.2 Octopus bimaculoides | reverse complement strand
ACACACACACACATACATACATGCATACATGCATACATACATACATACATTCACACATACCACATACGCACACACACATGTATACACAAAACACTAACTTTTCATGAACTAGCCACTGAATTGAAAGAAATCCAATCGTTACCATTCTTTCACTGATGAAACAATGAACCATTTCCTATTTTTACATCAAAGACAACATGATATATGCAGGTAGAGTAACAAAACATTTCAATGGGAAATATTGTTCCAGTATTATATAACCTTCATTTTTTTGTAGTTTATTGTTGTTTTTCTTTAATATTTCTTTGTTTTATTTTTATTATTATCATTATTATTATTATTATTATTATTATTATTA
>NW_026374306.1:0-432 GCF_001194135.2 Octopus bimaculoides | reverse complement strand
CTTCTACTTTTGCTTTGTGAGTGGATTTGGTGGATGGAAACTGAAAGAAGCCCATCATATATGTGTGTGTTTGTGTGTTTGTTCCTCACCACTACTTGGCAACCAGAATTGGTGTGTTTATACCCCTGCAACTTAGCAGTTCAACAAAAGAACCTGATAGAATAAGTATCATCATCATCATCATTTAACATCTGCTTTCCATGCTAGCATGGGTTGGACGATTTGACTGAGGACTGGTGAACCGGATGGCTACACCAGGCTCCAATCTGATTTGGCAGAGTTTCTACAGCTGGATGCCCTTCCTAACGCCAACCACTCCGAGAGTGTAGTGGGTGCTTTTACATGCCACTGGCACGGAGGCCAGTCAGGTGGTACTGACAACGGCCATGCTCAAAATGGTGTATTTTTCGTGCCACCTGCACAGGAGCCAGT
>NW_026374305.1:0-500 GCF_001194135.2 Octopus bimaculoides | reverse complement strand
TATTTCACATCATAAATATTAGAATCAAAGTATATTAGACATCAGTGGTAGTAGTAGTGGTGGCATCAATGGCTGTGGTGATGATGATGATGATGATGAACATAGTATGTGTGTATGTATATATATATATATATATATATATATATTTTCTCCTCATTCAGGTCTAACAACCCTCCATGTTTGTTTTTGTTCTGTTTCCTTGTATGTCTCCACTGTCTTGCTTTTGTTCCTAAATTTGGCCCTCCATAAATCCAAAATTTTATTTTGGCATTTATGGGAGCCACTGTCTTCAAAGGCTCACATTATCGTTGATTGCTCGAAATGGGGAGCAGATAGACAACCAACAACTGATGGAGGGGCGTTCTTTGTATTACTTGTCTTGTTTTCCATTTTTTCTCTCGTTATTTGCGTGCATATTTAACTCGTTTGTTTTTGTATTTCATGTTGTTGACTGTTGGTGACGTCCTGTACCCATATATGCATATATATATATATATATG
>NW_026374304.1:0-319 GCF_001194135.2 Octopus bimaculoides | reverse complement strand
GATATCTCAAGAACCACTGGATGGATTCGGATGAAACTTTCAGGGATGTTCAGCCTCACGACTGGCACAAACTGATTAGATTTTGGGACTGATCCAGTACCGGACAAAGATTCTTGATTATTTTTCTGTTTTCCACTTCAGTTTTGAGAGCGGTCGGGTTCATTTTTAGCATTCTTGTTTGTTAGAGCAGTCAAGTTTATCTTAAATTAACACATGGTTTCTTTGGTTTATTAAAGTTCCATTTGCTCTTCAAAATTAAGGTCCTTTAGAACTGAATATCATAAAGGTTTATGACTAAACACAACCAGGCATTATCGTA
>NW_026374303.1:0-236 GCF_001194135.2 Octopus bimaculoides | reverse complement strand
GTTTCTTTCTCTCTGTCTTTGTTTGTTTCTTTATCTCTTTCTTTCTGTCCTTGTTTGTTTGTTTGTTTCTGTCTTTCTTTCTGTCTTTCTTTCTTCCTTGTCGCTTTCCTTCTCGTAATTACTAATAAATATTATTACGTGTCTGTTTGTCGCAATCATCTCCACTACCACCAACACCAATATCATCACCACAACCGTCATCTCTACCACCGATACTGTTGCTATTATCATCATCA
>NW_026374302.1:0-253 GCF_001194135.2 Octopus bimaculoides | reverse complement strand
TGGATTTGGTAGACGGAAACTGAAAGAAGCCCATCGTATATAAGTATATAGATATGTATGTTTGTGTATATATTGCTGACAACCGATGCTGGTGTGTTTACGTCCCAGCAAATTACCGGTTGGGCAAAATGGCTCCGATGGAATAAGTACGAGGCTTAAATAGAATAAGTCCTGGTGTCGATTTGATCGACTAAAGGCGGTGCTCTAGCATGGACACAGTCTATCTATCTATCTATCTATCTATCTATCTATC
>NW_026374301.1:0-260 GCF_001194135.2 Octopus bimaculoides | reverse complement strand
AGGAGGAGGATGATGATGATGGTGATGATGATGGACCTAGACATTAGCAGCAGCAGCAGCTCACACAGAGTGTAGCTTGTTCGTGAACAATATCAAATCAATTCACTCACTATTTAAAAATCTACGAAAATCGAAATCGATAAAGGCTTTGATGAGGAAGATCGTATTCCCGATGATGATGGTGGTGGTGGTGGTCATGGTCGTCGTCGTGGTCGTCGTGGTGGCAGTGGTGGTGGTGATATCGGTAGTGGTGGTGATGA
>NW_026374300.1:0-237 GCF_001194135.2 Octopus bimaculoides | reverse complement strand
TATGGAAAACTGACATAAAATGGTGATGGTACAAGAGTTTGATAAATCTAGGACATAGAAGTTGGAGAAGTGTATAACAAGTTTGAAACTACTGTACAGAAGTAACTACTGAAACCATGTAAATGTAGTAAATACATGTATATTTACATGCTGTTATTTATAGCTTATCTGCTTTGAGATCCACCATCCACTCCACCAAAAGAAAAAAAAGAAAAAGAAAAAAGATTTTTATGTTCT
>NW_026374299.1:0-228 GCF_001194135.2 Octopus bimaculoides | reverse complement strand
TTATCATACGAATCGTTAAAATTGTTTTTATAAATTTCATGCTTTTTTAGTTACTTTGATTTTATCATTTGTGACCTCACGGTTGTCGTTTTTTAAGGCATTGTTATTAGAGTTGGAGGTAAAAGATTTCTAGTGAAAGTGGATAAAAATCAAGCATAGAAATGGGACTGGCATCCATGATTACATTTCCGCAATTGTAAAATTTACAAATTCGTTCATCAAACAAAA
>NW_026374298.1:0-257 GCF_001194135.2 Octopus bimaculoides | reverse complement strand
TATATATGTTTGTATGTATTTGTATGTATTTACGTATGCATATATATATATAATGTTTGTATGTATTTATATATGTAGATATATATTTCTATGTATGTATATATATGTATGTATATATGTGTGTGTATTTATGTAAATATATATGTGTTTGCATGTATTTATATATGTATATATATATGTGTGTGTGTATATAGATATATACATGTTTGAATGTATGTATGTATGTATGTATGTATGTATATATAAGATCGGAAGAG
>NW_026374297.1:0-239 GCF_001194135.2 Octopus bimaculoides | reverse complement strand
TGGCTCCATTTAATTGAAGAATGCAATCATTACATCAAAGTAATGCAGTGCCATCTTCAGTCACACAAATAAATAAATGGAATTTTAACAAGTAAGACACATTAATATAATTTTTCTGAAATATTTCAACCGACCAAGAAGATGGAAGAAATTCATGTTATATATATATATATATGTATATACTCACATATATGTATGTATATGTGTATATATATATATGCATTTATATATATATATAT
>NW_026374296.1:0-496 GCF_001194135.2 Octopus bimaculoides | reverse complement strand
GTATATTTTAAACCACAATATAGGGGCAATACAGGGGATTAATATATGTCGGAAGATATAAGGAATAATTCCTAACAAGGGACAACAGATCGAATGGACCGGATAAATTATTTGTTTTTCTATGTTGTCGTTATTCATCGCTAAAATTATATTTATAAGATATATAATATTATATATAAGGCATTAAATGCATGACACTATGTAAAAGTGTTGAATTGTTTAATTAATCAACGAATCAATCCTTCAATCAATTAATACATTTATTTATTTATTCAGTTATTTAAGTTTAGTGTTTTATTTAAGTGGGTGGGTGGTTTAGTTTGATGTAGGATGCTTATGTTGATATGTAAGTATGCATAGATTTTGTTTACCAGTAAGATTGTGTATAACTTAAGGGGAGTAACTCTGGAGTTTCTAGCTAAAAAATTGAACAATCAACCAATTAGCTAATCAATCGATTAATTAATCAATTAATTGGTTCTGTATTGGGGTTGTT
>NW_026374295.1:0-1078 GCF_001194135.2 Octopus bimaculoides | reverse complement strand
TTTGTTATGCTACTGCCATTTATTGCGTTTCCATTTAACCCCAGGGCCCTCTTATTCCCATTACTATTGTTGTTAGCAGTGTTACGATTCTTACCTCCGCTATATCTAATACTTCTATTGCTACTTGTGATATTCATATCATTATCATTACTGCTCCTATCATCTTTGTTGATGTCAATGTTTCCAGTGTGGGTATTAGTATCCACATTGTTATCGTCCTGATTATCCGTCCTATGGCTAACAGAGTTGTCATATAAGATTGTGTTGTCTATGCCATTTTTCCTACTTGTATAGAAGCTATCTAACTTCTTATTATTAATTGAGGAGATTATTGCAGCCAGGTTTGTGTGTTAAGCTATATCCTATTCTTATTGTCCCTTTATTGATTGACTCCCAATATTTATTCTTTCCCTTTACAAAATGTTTATTGATTATATTGAAGATACTTTTTACTATGTCGTTTTTAATCTGCATGGCGAAGGGAATTAATAGCCATAGGGTGTCCGCCCCAGCTTTGTCTTTATAAGGGTTGCCTATGCTATATGTGGATCTACCAATATTATAACTGCTAACATTGGAATTAGTATTACTCTTCCCGTTACCGTTTCTGCCGCTGCTATTCCTATTACAATTATTGTTTTTGAAGTTATTATTTCTTTCACTATTATTTACATCCGTGCCTTCTATATTATCTCTATCACTAGCAATTCTATCAGTAAGGATTTTATTCCCACCGTCTCCGCCACCACCATTCCGCACCGGTTGTCTCGGCCCATACATGATATTTTTCTTATTGCCGCCTCCAACATCACCATCACCCCTACTATTGGCGTACCAAGTATTTCCATTATTACGACAACCATTATTATTACCTATACTTTTGTCTCTATCCCTGCCATTTGCCGCGCTATCGCTGCTATTGGCCGTGCTACATTTTGCAAAGCGACCTCTCCCATGTGTGGTTGTTTCATCTATATCATTCTGGTTACTATTGTCATTGCGGGTGTATTTTATCCTATCCCTATACACTGCATTTTTTAGCGCTACATTGTATCTCTCCTTATGTTTATTGAATATC
>NW_026374294.1:0-450 GCF_001194135.2 Octopus bimaculoides | reverse complement strand
ATGTATGTAGGTATGTATGTATGCATGTATGCATGCATATATGTATGTATATATGTATGTATATATGTATGCATGCATATATGTAAGGCATGTATATATGTATGCCTATATGAATGCATGTACGACTATGTATGTATGTATGTATGTATGTAGGCATGCACGTATATATGTATGCATGTATGTATATATGTACGCATGTATGTATGCATGAATGCATGTATGTATGTATGCATATGTATCTATATATGTATATGTGTGTATCTGTGTGTATGCGTGTATACATATAAAACAAATACGTACAGGGTTCATAAATTACAAGACACACTAATGTGCAGGACAAATGTCGCAAAATTTAAAATCCATCCGTTTGTTCGTTTATTGCTTAACACACACATACACACCCCTTGCAAGTTTTTTAAAACTGAGGATCATTAAAGTTGGGTATATTAG
>NW_026374293.1:0-396 GCF_001194135.2 Octopus bimaculoides | reverse complement strand
TATATAAATATATATACATGTTTTTGTATTTATGTATATCTGTATATGGTATTGTATACATGCATATGCGTGTATATATGAGTTTTTATGACTCTTTATATGGTTTTTTTATATGCTTTTTGTATGTTTTTTATATGCTTTTATATTTTATACTTTTATCTTTATATTTGTATATGAATTTTGCAAATGAGATGAATTTTGTAAATCTCTGAAGATGTCTAGTGAATCATGCATGTACCCCCATTGCATCCTTTTCATCTACCAATCACTACTGGAGCTATATTGATAGAATAGGGCATGCCAACGCTAGCTGTAAGATTTTGTCCCTTCTTCGGTTGCTAGATGACCTTTTAAATTTGAAATTTTAATTGTTGATATGACATAGTATGTCATAAG
>NW_026374292.1:0-496 GCF_001194135.2 Octopus bimaculoides | reverse complement strand
ACAACAAGAGTGATTGTAGGCCTGAAAGACGCACTGTACTTGTTGCTCGCAAGCTGAACCGTTATAACATTGATATAGCTGTACTCTCAGAGACTCGTATAAAAGGTGATGGTCAGCTTGAGGAAGTAGGAGGTGGATACACCTTTTTTTGGAAAGGAAGGCAGAAGGAGGAGCGCAGAGAGGCTGGTGTTGATTTTGCAGTTTGATCTGATATCCTTAAGAAGTTGGAAGAGCTCCCTGTTCCCTATAAATGAATGTCTAATGACTCTACAGTTGCACTTGAAAGGTAAGCGGTTTGCTACTCTAATAAGTGCCTATGCACCTCCTTTGACTAGCTGTGATGAAGATAAAACAATGTTTTATACCCAGCTGAGAGCCATACTTAGAAAAATCCCCAATTCTGATAAAGTCATTCTAATGGGGGATTTTAATGCCAGGGCTGGAATAGACTGGCAAACATGGAACTCTCTAGGACGTTTTGGAGTAGGGAAAATGA
>NW_026374291.1:0-431 GCF_001194135.2 Octopus bimaculoides | reverse complement strand
ATATATATATGTTTGTGTGTGTGTGTGTGCTTGTGTGTATCTATGTATATAGTTAGGAAACTCGGGTATAGATCTATTTAGAACGATGCAATACAAGTAGGTGCGCAAATATAAAACACGAACTAACAGGCATTAAATTGCCTGGCTCGATACTCAAATATCTATATGAATTTTCTAAATATATAATCAAAATTCGATTTTATTGAGCTAATTAAATTTGAATAGGATATGTTTTACATATCAATTCTCGGGTACAGCTAATAATTTTTGTTTACTTTATATTCTTTGCACTAAAATTTACACGTAAAATTGTTTTTGTCTTCACATCGAAATAAATAACCTGAGCTCTTATGCAATATATAAATAAATACTCACTCGACGATTCACACATACGTGTATATCTATCTATCTATCTATCTCTATACATATAC
>NW_026374290.1:0-205 GCF_001194135.2 Octopus bimaculoides | reverse complement strand
GCATGGTCAATGCAACAATCACATGCTACACACCTCCCTTCCAAGCACTGCTGTAAACAGTGGAAGTGAGCTAGAACATCAAAACTTAGTGTGCATGCACAACGGAACTCAAGGTCAATCTGTGCCAAGTGGTTTCACTCTGTGTGTTTTAGCTTTGTTACTATGGCAACAGTCCGGATACTTATTGATCAGGCCACATATATAT
>NW_026374289.1:1322-1935 GCF_001194135.2 Octopus bimaculoides | reverse complement strand
ATATATATATGTATGTATGTATTTATGTATGTATTTATGTATCTATGTATGTATATCTATGTATAGGCATCTTTGTGTTATTGTTTGTCTCGGTGTGAGTTCGTTTACGTCCCCGTAATAGCAGTTCAGCAAAATAGATCGATAGAATAAATCTGAAGCTTCAAAAATAAGTACTTGGGTCGATTTGTTCGACTGGATCCTATAAAGCTGTACAAAGGCATGAGTGAAACAAGTAAAGGATTCCAAACCACATGGTTCCGGGTTCAGTCCCATTACGTGACACCTTGGGCAAGTATCATCTACTGTATCCTCGGGCTGGCCAAAACTTTGAGAGTGGACATGGTAGATGGAAACACACACGGTCACACCTATATTCACATGAACGTGCGCTTGTGTATGCGTGTGTGCTTGCCTTTGTCCCCCCACCAGCGTTTAACATCCAGCGTTGGTGTGTTTACGTATCCACAACTTAGCGGTTTTGAAAAAGAGACCGCCAGAATAAGTACCAGGTTTGATTTTTTCTATATATAAATAAGCAGTGGTGTCGATTCATCCATCAAAAAATTCTTCAAGGCAATGTCCCAGCAGGACTGCTGTCTGAAATAGGAAAAAT
>NW_026374289.1:0-432 GCF_001194135.2 Octopus bimaculoides | reverse complement strand
GAGCAACGAGAGGAAAAGAGAAAGAGAGGAAATACGAGGGGGAAAAGGAGATACGTAGTAGTAACAGAGGAAGAACAAGAGGGGTAAGGCGAGATACGTAGTAGTACAGAGGAAGAACAAGAGGGGTAAGGCGAGATACGTAGTAGTACAGAGGAAGAACGAGGGGGGGGGAGAAAGGAAAGAGAAAGAGAAAGAGATAGAGTAGCATATATACGTACATATATATGTCTATATGTGTATATATGTATATATGTTTATATATAACGATGACCACTAAAGTGGACATTTAATGTGCTAGAAGAAGATCACATATATACATGTATATATGTATGTTTGTATGTATGTATGTATGTATATATACACATATATGTATATATATACATATATACATATATGCACATATAGACATATATATGTACGTATATATATATA
>NW_026374288.1:0-348 GCF_001194135.2 Octopus bimaculoides | reverse complement strand
GAAAGCCTAATTGAAATATTTCTAACTAAATTATCAATAATACTTCTAGGGTGGGGTTACTCCATCTACTTATATATTTCAGATTAGTAGACAGTTTATGGTACGGTCTATACGTATCATTTTTTATATCAAGTGTCACATCTAAATAATTAGCTAGCGAAACATCATCGTAAGTGACACTCATTCCCATCCTATTAAAAAATCTAGATAACCTACCTTTAAGTCTCTGCAAACATTGGGTAGAATAATTCCTAATATAAATAAGACAATCGTCCCTATATAAACCGCCCCTAACGAAAGGGAATTGATCAGCCAATTCATGCAAAATATAGGAACCCACAACATCCG
>NW_026374287.1:0-211 GCF_001194135.2 Octopus bimaculoides | reverse complement strand
ATATATATATATATATATATGTATGTATGTATGTATGTATATACATATGTCTATATATGTGTGTGTGTGTGTGTGTATATGTATGTATATACATATGTCTATATATATATATGTGTGTGTGTGTATGTATGTATATACATATGTCTATATATATGTGTGTGTGTATGTATGCATGTATATACATGTCTATATATATGTGTGTGTGTGTGTG
>NW_026374286.1:0-223 GCF_001194135.2 Octopus bimaculoides | reverse complement strand
GATTTGAATACGTAAGCATATATATATGTATTATATATATGTGTGTGTTTTTGTGTGTGTGTATAAATGTATATATATTTATACACATGTATCTATATGTGTATGTGCGGCGGGGTGCTCTTGTATGTATTTGCATGTGTGTATGTGTTCGTATTACATGCAAAAATATATATTTTTGTTATTGAATAAAAAATATTTGAAGATTATACACACACACACACAC
>NW_026374285.1:0-630 GCF_001194135.2 Octopus bimaculoides | reverse complement strand
GTGTGTGTTTATAAGTTGTTTGTTGTTTTCTTTTGCTTTCTGCATGTTACATTAGTCATTTTCATGAGACACGTGACCATCTTATAGAGCTACATATTTTGATGGATGCTTTACGATGTATTCTTTCTGATACTTTAACCGTCAGTCAGATTTAAAACACATATACTTCTGCTAAATTTGTGGTAATGATGTTAAGGTGAACGGGTAGGTGTGAGGGATGAAGGATGGGTTAAGAAAATTATTTCAACTAAATACTGAAGAAGGAAATTTTAATATTTATACTATATTTATTCATGTAGCTTAGTTAAGTATATATGTATGAATGCGTGTATATATATACATACATACGTACATATATATACATGTGTGTATTTATGTATGTATGTGTACATGTGTGCATGCGTGTGAATGAACATACACTCTCTTTCTACGCGTGTGCGCGCGCGCACACACACACACACACGGTTATCAGTTTGTGTTGCAAAATTATTGATGTGAAGTCGTGTGTTGAAACAGATATTGTAGTATTTTCAGGATGGCCATTTTTTCTTTCCTTCTCGATAGCAGTGTGGGAGCATTTCATTTTCTCTGCCAGTTCCCTTGTCGTTTAACGAGAATTTTCGTGCAAAA
>NW_026374284.1:0-214 GCF_001194135.2 Octopus bimaculoides | reverse complement strand
GTATATATGTGTGTGTGTGTGTGTGTGTGTGTGTGTGTGTATATACATATTGGGCTGGTGGATAATTACTGTGACATTTTTTCAACAAATTTTATTCAACAAAAATAATAACAAATATTTAACAAAAAGATTTTTAAATGATAGTCTGACCGCTTGCCAGGCATATGGGAAGCAGTAATTGAAGAAGATGGTGAATATGCTCTGGAATAATCAT
>NW_026374283.1:0-250 GCF_001194135.2 Octopus bimaculoides | reverse complement strand
ATCTATCTATCTATCTATCTATCCATCTATCTACCTGTCTCTGTCTATCTATTTATCTAACCATCCACCTCTCCATCTATCTAACTATCTATCTATCTACGCACATACATCCATCCATACATATATATATATGTGTGTGAGTGTGTGTTTATGTATAGATACATTAACGAACACACATCTATGTATGTATGTATGCATGCATGTATGTATGTATGTACATATGTATGCATGTATGTATGTATGTATGTAT
>NW_026374282.1:0-2220 GCF_001194135.2 Octopus bimaculoides | reverse complement strand
TACCTGTTCTTCGGACGCTGGTGTAAATTGAGACTGATTTGGCTGCTATGCTTAGCAAACCCAACTTCCTCAGCGACATCTTCCGTCACTACGCCTATTGCCTCCCTCCTCTTTTACTCTTCACTCACTTTCTCTTCCTTCTCCCTTGCTTTCTCTTACTCTTTCTCTCTCACATTAATGACGTCATTACGTCTGTCTGCCCCCTCTCTCTTTAACGCACGCACACACACACACTCTTTCCCTCTTCCCCTCACTCATTGTCTGACTCCCTCTTCCTCGTTCTCTCTCTCTTTCTCTGTCGTTAAGTCTTACTCTTTCGTATTTTCGGTTTTACTCTCTCTCTCTCTCTCTTTTCTCCTTTCTCTCTTTTCTCCTTTCTCTCTATCCTTTACTCTCTCTCTCTCTCTTTTGCTCCCCTCCTCCACTGCCACCTCTTCCTTCAATCCTTTACTTTATCTTTTTTCTTCATTTTCTGCCCCTTTCTCACTATCTTTTACTCTCTCTCTCTCTCTCTTCCTCCTCTACTGCTTCTCTCTCTCTCTCTTCCTCCTCCTCTACTACTTCTCTCTCTCTCATTAATGCTCCCCTCCCCTCTCAAAGGGTTTTTGTCTTGTTGGTTCCCTGATGACCCTGTCAGTGCAGGTGCCACGTAATCAAATGCACACCACACACACATACATATATAAACATATATATATATATGCCCTTATGCATAGACATATACAAACACACGCACACACACATATAAATACACTCTAACCTTTCATCGTTTGATCCCTGGTCACCTCCTCTAATGGCCCTTCTGTTGTGGCAAGACACCTGCATCTGTCTCTCTGTCACACTCTAACCTTTCATCCTCAGACACAAAGTCTCCTCCTCAAATGTCCCCCTGCCCTAATTCCTTGTCTTGTGAATTACTTGGTGCCACCTTAAAAGCATTCAGTCCACACTGTGAAGTGGTTGGCATCTGGAAGGGCGTCCAGCAGTAAAAAAACCTTGCCAAAACTGACTTCACCTGTGCTTGGTCCACGTAAAAAGCAAGGAGTCCACTCTGCTGGATGATTGGTGACAGGAAGAGCATCCAGCTGTAAAAAAACGAAACAGATGCAGAAATCTGATGCAGGCTCCTGCCTGGCCAGTTTCTGTCACACCGTCCCACCCAGGCCAGTATCGAAGGAGGACATTAAACGATGATGATGATGAGAAATATATATATATATATATATATATATATATTACATACATATATGGGCTTCTTTTAGTTTCTGTTTACCAAATCTACTCAGAAAGCTTTGGTTAGCCCAAGGCTTTAGTAAAAGGCACTTGCCCAAGATGCCATGCAGTGGGACTGAACCCGGAACCATGCGGTTGGGAAGCCAGCTTCTTATCACACAGCCACTTCCCTTTTGCATAACAGGAACGATTTGCTTCAGAGCAAAGTGTTCTGTAAATACAGAATGTTAATTAACAAATGACAGGAATTACATAATTAACCTCATTAGCTAATGGCTGTATTTGCTATTAGGAACAGCAAGGTCAGTGCTGAGTATGTCTGTAACAGCCTATTAGCTCCTTCCTTTGGATCCGGGTTGACACGTGGGTGTGTGAAAATCATCTCGTAGGACAAGGTCCTCTCCCCGGCTGATCTGCTGAGGAAGATGCGAGTCTGGTGAGCAAGCCACCTTGTTCGAATGGCTGACATGTGACACCCCCAAGAGACTCGTTTACAGGGAATTGGCAGAAAGCAAGTTGCTTGCAAAGTGGACAGAGAAAGTGCTTCAAGGATACACACAAGGCTTCACTGGGGATCTCAGAGATTGACCCTGACACCTGGGAAACGCAAGGACAAGACTACCCCAGTCTGGCAAAGCTGTACCAACAGAGGTGACGCATTTTATGAACAGAACAGGAATGCCAGGGATACAAAATGCAACCTACACAAGTTGAGAACCAACTTGTTACCCTCAATGCCAGTTGACCACCGATGGCTGACCTGCAGCAAAAGCCTTCAGAACATGCATCGGACTGATTGGTCACAGCCTGACCCTGTGATGTCCTTGGTCAGTGTCAACAATGACCAACAAATAATCCTTAGGGTGCCAAATAGCAATAGATTTCCTTGTAGTTTTGATACTGACTCTCCGGCTCTGAGTTCAATTCCCATTGATGCCAATTTTGCCTTTTTCATCTTTATGGGGGACCAATAATGGGGCCAAGTCT
>NW_026374281.1:447-565 GCF_001194135.2 Octopus bimaculoides | reverse complement strand
ATCTAATCGACTGGTCCCCTCCCCCAAAATTTCGGACCTTGTGCCTAGAAAAGAAAAGATTATTCCTAAGTGTTCGACGGAGACCGCGAGACCCGTAATAAACTATATTAAATTCACA
>NW_026374281.1:311-437 GCF_001194135.2 Octopus bimaculoides | reverse complement strand
GTGTTCGACGGAGACCGCGAGACCCGTAATAAACTATATTAAATTCACACTTGTTGTTAACTAAAACTAATTTTATATTTCACCATTTAATCGTAGATGTTGCATCATATTTTGGTGATCATAGAA
>NW_026374281.1:128-250 GCF_001194135.2 Octopus bimaculoides | reverse complement strand
TTTTTTAGTAAGAAATCGGCTGTGGAGGTCATTTCTAGAGAGGAATAGGCCCCAACAAAATCTCGCGGCTGTATTCACGTGTGATGGAAGGCAAGAGAATAAGCTGAATGCTAGAATTGCAA
>NW_026374281.1:0-118 GCF_001194135.2 Octopus bimaculoides | reverse complement strand
TTCACGTGTGATGGAAGGCAAGAGAATAAGCTGAATGCTAGAATTGCAAGTACTGGCACACTAATGTGCCGTCTTCAGCGTTTGTTCCTTAAAAGAGAAAAGATTGGTAAAAAAAAAA
>NW_026374279.1:0-362 GCF_001194135.2 Octopus bimaculoides | reverse complement strand
TGTCGCCTTGGCGCCCTGCCAGTTGACTGCAGGTGACATGTGCACATTAAAGAGCCTGGGTCCACTGTCCCCGAAGCCCTGCCGAATGGTATCAGCGATCCACTCGGCCTTGTAACTTGGGGGTAGTCCATGCACCCAGGCTCTAATTACTTTTTTTCCGCAGTAAGAGGGGAGGAACAAAATTTCCTCCCCCTGCAGTGTCTGACTTGCCGCGTTAGCGGCTTCCTCCGGGGAGTCAAAGAACAACCACACCGTCGCATATTTGACCCCCTGGAGATAAAATATTTCTTTGTTGGCAAACAAATTGCCAATTCTTTTTCAATAATGTCTTTGTTGAAGAGGGTAATGGCATTGCGTGACCT
>NW_026374278.1:0-219 GCF_001194135.2 Octopus bimaculoides | reverse complement strand
TTGCAGTGGTACCTTGCAGTGGTACCTTGAGGTAGACGTTACAGTTGTTATTTGTGGTGGTATCTTCTAGAATTATTATGAAGTAGTATCCACGTAATTGACTGATAGACACTAAATGGTAGCAGACTTTCCAATACTGGAGCTTTACCTTGCAGTAACGGTCACATTAATATCTATGTATACATCCAAGTTGATGTCTATGTTTGAACACCTGTATAC
>NW_026374277.1:0-233 GCF_001194135.2 Octopus bimaculoides | reverse complement strand
TCATTAATTAGGCCTAAGGGGTATTTTTGTATAGTAAGGAAGCCTTTCAGGTCGTTGAGTCTGGTTTCACGAGTTTTAGGGTCACTTACTATTAGCACAGATGCGTCTAGCCATGCTGTTTGGGATGTTTCTTTGATGTGTGATGGATGACAAGAATAGAAATTTAAATATTGGTGTGTATCAGTTTTTTTGTAAAATATGTCTGTTGTGACTGTGCAGTTTTGTATTTTTAT
>NW_026374276.1:0-270 GCF_001194135.2 Octopus bimaculoides | reverse complement strand
TATGTGGATTACTTTTTGTGTTTGCTTTGCTTTTTGTTTTGTTTTTTTTTATTTTCAAGGGGTTTTTTTTGTTGTTCCCTTCATCGAAGTTGTCATCAGCATCGGTATCGTCATTACTCGTGTTAATCATCATTGTCGCCGCCATAACCATCATCTTTTCATCCAGTTTCATCGACGCCATTGTCGTCTTCGTCATCATTGGTGTCGTCGTCATCACATCATCATCACCATTATCATCATCCTCATCGTCATCGTCGTCATCATAATCAC
>NW_026374275.1:0-697 GCF_001194135.2 Octopus bimaculoides | reverse complement strand
ATGTATATATGTATATATATATGTCTATATCTATATATAAACATCTGATTCTGATATATACTATCCATTCTACAATAAGACACAGGGCCCGAAATTTTGGGGGAGTAGACTAGTCGATTACATCGACCCAAGTGTTTGACTGGTACTTAATTTATCGACCCCGGAAGGATGAAAACCAAAGTCAACCACACTGGAATTTGAACTCAGAACGTAGCGACGGGTGATATACCGCAAAGTACTTCGTCCAGCGTGCTAACGATTCTGCCAGCAAACACTGATATATGCAATGACATATACATATACATAATATGGGTATATGTTTAGTCCCACTAAGCATCTTTTCATTTTTTAATAATTTCTCTATTGCGAATTTATAGACGTGTATCCATCCAACCATCCATCCACCAATACATACAAACATATCTGCATACATACATACATACATACATACATACATACATACATACATACATACATACATACATGTATATTTATTTCGATATTATATAAGTTCCTTTATCAACATTCATGGCCCATAAAAATCTCAATTCAATGCACAAATGATTCTGGAAATGCCGTTTCTATGTTTGAAACTATATTCTTTACGTGTAAATATACATGTACATACATTTCTGTGCATGAACGTATGTATATAAACATATATGTATATGCAAGCGTATATATATATATCTATATA
>NW_026374274.1:0-202 GCF_001194135.2 Octopus bimaculoides | reverse complement strand
GAAATCCGGCTTTGTGCAGCTCCTGGCGAACAGTTTTTGTGGAAACTGGGATCTCGAGGGGGTCTGCAGTAATTTTGGGAGCTATACTTTTGTGATCCGTTCTAACAATTCGCGTAAGAGTCCGACGGTCCCTATATGAAAGTTTTGACTTGCTTCCGGAGTTTTGTTTCGACGAGGAGGTTTTTCTCTCTTTCTCAAAGGC
>NW_026374273.1:0-273 GCF_001194135.2 Octopus bimaculoides | reverse complement strand
ACTATATATATGTATAATATATATATAATATATACATATATGACATATATATATATATAGTATATATATATATAATATACATATATATATATATTATATATAATATACATATATATATATTACATATATATATTATATATTATATGTATGTATATTATATATATAATATATATCATGTATACATATATGTATATCGTATATATATTACATATATTATATATATAATATATTTATTTATTTATTTATTTATTTATTTATGGGTTTCAGCCAAGT
>NW_026374272.1:0-399 GCF_001194135.2 Octopus bimaculoides | reverse complement strand
GCTGTGAAAACAACATCCATTCATGAATTTATCTATTTATTAATTTTTTTAAATAGATATTTTACCTTTGAATTTGCATGTGTAAACTGGGAATGCATACAATGAGCTCTGCCCTAGGTGTACGGAAAATATTCGGCGAGAAATGGAAGAAAATTTGAAGATAATAATAACGATAATAATAATAATAATTGTGATTGTGTTGATGATGATGGTGATGTTAAAAATAATAATAATAAACAACGACATCAATGTACTTCATATAATCGTACTTTTATTTCCTTTTCGAGTTCCTAAAGAAGATTTCCTAGTTGTCTGAATGTAAGGTTTTTTAGTTATACGTTAATATTTTATTCATTCGCTAATACAAACATACGCACATATCTACATACAAACATACAA
>NW_026374271.1:0-454 GCF_001194135.2 Octopus bimaculoides | reverse complement strand
AATAATAATAATAATAATAATAATAATAATAATAATAAAAGTAACAACAATAATAATAATAGGTATGAAGTTGTAAGTGTATCATGAGTACTGGCTTTGCAATCTCTTCTTTCACTTGTATTTTTCTAACCGCGTTCGTGTCCAAAAGGCAGCTTATTTCCATAACACAACATATCTTTCAACGATATCTGACTGGTTAGATTTTAACTTGATGGTTGTTTTAAGTTCCACTAATATTCTTTCGACCCATTAGTCTGAATGTGGTCAACTTCATTTCTAGGTATTTTCTTTTTCCTTATCCTTTTCCAGACTATTCTGACCACTGTATCATGCTTCTTGGGAAGATATTCTTCCACAGTTGGCAATAGTGTGATTGATGTCTTCAGTTTTGGTCTTGCAAAGCTTATGTATGTATGTGTGTATGTATGTATGTATGTATGCATGCATGTATGTA
>NW_026374270.1:0-292 GCF_001194135.2 Octopus bimaculoides | reverse complement strand
TTATCATTTCTACATGCAAGACGGAACTTGGGTTTGTGAACAGAAAACACATTTGTTTCAAATCTTTCCAATTAAATTAATCCTTATGCAAGTCTAAAGTTGGCGCCTTCATACACTACCGTTAAGCGGATCAGCGACTAATCTCACACATAGGAAGACGTCAGTCTACTACAGTTGCCTTTGCCACGGAAAATTTCAAGTCAACTCAGCATACCCGAAAAGTATAGAAGTCGGTAGGTTAACCCCTTACCTACCAGTGATCTCATATGAGATCACTTAAAAATTACAAATT
>NW_026374269.1:0-384 GCF_001194135.2 Octopus bimaculoides | reverse complement strand
TTTTTTTGTTTTTTGTTTGTTGAAGATTCGCGAACCATTACTCAGATTACTCCGTTACCAATTCTTCACGGCAAACGCTTAAGTGAATCGCAACGCAAACCTCAGTTGCACTATTGCAGGCTTTTACCATTTTCAGTAACAGATAAGGTTCATATGTATGCGTGTATGCATGTATACATGAATGTATGTCTGGGTGTGTGCGTTTATGTATGTACGTATGTATATAAATGTATGTATGCATAAATGCTTGCATATACCTATGTATGCATGTCTATATGTATACATGTATGTCAGTGTGTATGAATGCAGAGGTTCACACCCATACATATAATCATATACATGCACATAAGTATCGACATATTCTTGCATGTATATCTATGTGTA
>NW_026374268.1:0-262 GCF_001194135.2 Octopus bimaculoides | reverse complement strand
GTGTATGTATATGTATGTGTGTATGTATGTATATGTGTATATATGTGTATGGGTAATGTTTTGTATGTGTGTGTATATGTATGTGTATATATATGTATGTATGTATGCGTGTGTGTATGTGTATACATATGTATGTGTATGTGTATATATACACATATGTATATGTATGTATATGTACCTATATGTATGTATGTATATGTATATATGTGTATATATATATGTATGTGTGTATATATGTGTGTGTGATGTTTTGTATATGTGT
>NW_026374267.1:0-249 GCF_001194135.2 Octopus bimaculoides | reverse complement strand
TACCGAACGCGAGGGAATGCAACTCTCGAAGCGAGCCTCCTAAAATCAGATTCAGCCGTATAACATATGATTTCGTAATCAGTGCACAAGATGCAATTTTTACTCTTCAGTACACGCATAGTCAAGATATATAAAAATAAACAAAAATCAACATACCAGACGAACACCCCGTGTATCCAGCATGGTACATAGAAATTGTTTATACCTATATATCTATGTAAGTTGCATTTCCTCGCGTTCGGTAAAATG
>NW_026374265.1:0-445 GCF_001194135.2 Octopus bimaculoides | reverse complement strand
TTGCAAGATCAGTGATTGTGTGTTATTTATTTTCTATATATTGCAAGCTGGAGTGATTTATTTTCTATATATTGCAAGCTGCTATCTCTGTATATACGCATGTATTTACGCTTATATATTCAGAACTATATACGCAGAACTGTACATGAATTTTTCTTTTGTGGTTGAGTCGTTGATGACCTCTTTCTAGCATATTGGATGTCCACCTAGTGGTCATTCCTTCTTATACGCATGTAATACAATTTTTCTGAATTATCAGATTTTTTTATATGCTAGACCACTGGCTTTAAATTGAAATTAATATTCAATTTATCACCCTCAGTATATAAATATAAATTCAAATAATTATGTTCTCTAGCCAGTAACATGTACTGCAGTGAATTATACTCTGCAGAACTGTTTCCGGAATTTAGCGCTCCAGACATTTGAAAATAACCCCAATGTA
>NW_026374263.1:1639-1742 GCF_001194135.2 Octopus bimaculoides | reverse complement strand
GTTGATCCAATCAACGGAACAGCCTGCTCGTGAAATCAACGTGCTGAGCACTCCAGACACGTGTACCCTTAACGTAGTTTTCGGGGAGATTCAGCGTGACACA
>NW_026374263.1:1303-1570 GCF_001194135.2 Octopus bimaculoides | reverse complement strand
AGTTGTGGTGAAAGAGTAGAGCAGGGTTCGTCACCATCCCCTGCCGGACCCTCGAGGACGTTTAGGTGTTTTCGCCCAGTAAATACACATAACGTCCGTTCTGGGATGTTCCTTGCAGAGTCAATTAAATAAGTACCAGTTAAGCATTGGGGTCGATGTAATCGACTTAATCCCCTCCCACAAGCTGCCCTTGTGATAAAAAATTTAAATAATTAGAGAGTGAGAGAGAAAGCGAGATAGGATGGAACAGACATGTAAAGTGAGAAT
>NW_026374263.1:1187-1293 GCF_001194135.2 Octopus bimaculoides | reverse complement strand
AGTGAGAGAGAAAGCGAGATAGGATGGAACAGACATGTAAAGTGAGAATGTAAGAGAGAGAAAGAGAGAATGATTCACATCGAGAAAGAAAGGGAGTAGGGAAGGC
>NW_026374263.1:851-1122 GCF_001194135.2 Octopus bimaculoides | reverse complement strand
AATTAGAAAGTAATATATAACGAGGTGTCAGGGAGAGGGGTGGGAGATGCATGATAATTCTGTTTAGTAAGAGAGGGAGAGTGTAAAGTGGGTGGGATGCAAAAGAGGCGGAGGGACAAGGGAGAGAAAGAGGGGAAGAGAGAGAGAGAAAGTGAAGGAAAGACAAGTGGAAAGGTATACAAGGTTAGTGAGAGAGAGAGGGGTATGAGGTGAGAGAGAAATCAGCGAATCGCAGATAAACAATAATGGGGGGCGGGCGGACACACACACA
>NW_026374263.1:503-841 GCF_001194135.2 Octopus bimaculoides | reverse complement strand
GCGCGCGCCTTCTTTCAGTGCATTTCGTTGCCCGTTGATGTATTTGCTGTCAAATTTTCGCTCCATTCCATTCATGAGATAAACTAAAAGACTGTCAACATTTTTTAAAGAATATTGTTGCAAATGAGTTTTTCGTTGTTGAAAGAATAAAATAACGACGGAAGACATGAACATGTTAGAAACTGTAAACAAGGCTAGTGCGCATGCGTTGATAACAATGTACAACGGACAGTTACTCTTATTAAATCCCTTTATTCTTTAAACGTTGTCCTTTCGAATATTTTGTATTTTGCGAACCAGAATCTGTTTTACCACATAAATTAAATCTCAAATATAAC
>NW_026374263.1:328-493 GCF_001194135.2 Octopus bimaculoides | reverse complement strand
ATGTAAATGAGACATATTTGTACAAGTGTCCCCCACCCAACAACGACTTAGTTCTTTCATTATTTTCAAGAAAAGGAGTTTTATTTAATGAGATTTTCTACAAATAGTTTTCAGGTTGCGTAGTTTAAGATTATATTGGAATTAAACTTTGAAAAACAAAAAGAA
>NW_026374263.1:0-141 GCF_001194135.2 Octopus bimaculoides | reverse complement strand
AGGTTTTAATATTTATCTAACATTAATGGCTGGAGCTTTCAAACCTCAATTGATTTACTTTTGACACCAAATGATTGTGCTGTGATTCTGTTGTCTCAAGCTACTGCTATCTCGCACCTTCGGATGATCTCTGCTCGACTG
>NW_026374262.1:0-316 GCF_001194135.2 Octopus bimaculoides | reverse complement strand
GATAGATAGATAGATAGATAGATAGATTCAGACAAAAGCAGTGATTAATGTGTTGTGGTTTGCATTAATTCTCTATGATTTGCCAATACATTTTTTGCCTTTCCTCACCAAAAAGCGAATCAGCATTCAGAACCATTCTCAAATTTCCTACTGTTATTATCCCCCAGATTCTGAAATCATTGACTAGAAACGAAGGAGCTAAAAAACAACAACAACAACAACAGTAGCAGTAACAGCAAGAAAAACAACAACAACAACAACAACAACGGCGGCGGCGACAGCAGCAGCAGCTGCGGCTGCTGATGTTGATGATGAT
>NW_026374261.1:0-374 GCF_001194135.2 Octopus bimaculoides | reverse complement strand
TAATAATAATAATAATAATAATAATAATAATAATAATAATAATACGCTGCCTGGACATCAAAGCTAGAACTATACTGATCACCACTGGCAACTTCCACATTAAAAGTGACACTGATAGGATTTATGTGAGACGAAGTGATAGCGGTAGAGACAAAGGTCAGTCCAAACAGCCTTTGAATGTCACATTGTATCACTCAGACAACACCTGCACAACATTAAGAAAAGAAATGGGTATATCCAATGCACACTCAAAAGTGAAAGCAACAAAATATCCAGATATGGAGAAGAACTACTGTGTAGGTACTCAGAGAATACAACTATCACATGGATTGACTCAAAGTAGGCTGGACGGACCCACCTAAAAAGAAACTCGG
>NW_026374260.1:0-340 GCF_001194135.2 Octopus bimaculoides | reverse complement strand
GTACGGAAAACACTCGGCGAGAAATGGAAGAAAATTTGAAGGAAGAAGATCTATAATAATAATAATAATAATAATAATGATAATACTCTCTATTATAGGTACAGGGCCTGAAATTTAGGGGAGAGATATAGTCGATTACATCGACCCCATTACTCAACTGGTACTTAATTTATTGACCCTGAAAGGATGAAATGCAATGTTGACCTCGGTGGTATTTGAACTCAGAACGTAGCGACTGGCAAAATGCCGCTAAGCATTTCACCCGATGTGCTAACAATTCTGCCAGCTCTCCGCCTTAATAATAATGATAATAATAATAATAATAATAATAATAATAATA
>NW_026374259.1:0-584 GCF_001194135.2 Octopus bimaculoides | reverse complement strand
GTGTGTGTGTGTGTGTGTGTGTGTGTGTGTGTGTGTGTGTACATACATGTTCGGTGTGAGACATCTGTCCATTACACACTCACACAATCACACATGCACACACACACACAAACACACATGCACATGCGCGCGCACACACATAAATATATAGGTACATGCATACATATATTGATATCTATACGTTTATATATGCAGATGCATGTATATATATATATAAATATCAATATCAATATAGATATATATAGTGAGAGAAGGAATGAGAGAGAGAGAGAGAGAAACAGGCAAACATAAAGTGTAATATGGATTTATAGAAACAGTAGGCTATCATATGAAACTCGTCTACTGGACCCGGCTATCATAGCACATTGTTATCCAACACGAAGGAGGTAATCCTTTAGTTGATAAGTAGGTTAAATAAATGTTTACATTTCAATACGAAGATATATACATATATACATATTTATATAAATGTATATATATATACATTTCACTACGAATATATATAGTATATATATATAGATAATATATATATAACATGTATATATACATATAATATATATATATATGCATATAATTTGTATATA
>NW_026374258.1:3106-3398 GCF_001194135.2 Octopus bimaculoides | reverse complement strand
AAAAGAAATGCATATAAAAATATACACACACACAGCACAGCACAACAACAAGCGCACACAGAATTTAAACACACACACACAGAAACAAACATTGTTGGGTGGACGCTACTACACAGTAGTTCTTACGTCCTTTCGACGAGTCTTATTTTTCATCCCGCAGGATGCCAACAATCACCCTCCTCACCAAGCGAGCTTGGTGGGGTTGCCAGTTTAGTCGCCGACGACCCGACCATGAGACAGGTTGTACTGGATTACATGTTACCAGTAGCGCTCAGGAATACTTATAAGAGCG
>NW_026374258.1:1007-2264 GCF_001194135.2 Octopus bimaculoides | reverse complement strand
TATATTATACTTAGATATTCATTGTCTGAAATTTTTCAGTCTTTGCTTTCTTTCTCTTTATTTGTATACATGTATATGTATTTTGTAAATTCTTTTTTTTTTTAATTGTTTCAGTCATTTGATCACGACTTGCTGGAGCACCGCCTTGGAGGGTTTTAGGTCGAACAAACTGACCCCAGGATTTATTTCTTCAGCTTAGTACTTATTCTATCAGGCTCTTTTTTCCTGAATCGCTAAGTTACAGGGATGTAAACACACAAACACCAGTTGTCAAGCAGTGTTGGAAGCAAAGTTGTACACAAACACACGCGCGCGCGCGCGCACACACACACACTCACACACACACACACACACACACATCTTATACTTGTGTCAGTCATTGGACTGCGGCCATTCTAGTTCACCACCTTGAAGGGTCTGGTTGAACAAATCGACCCCGTTACCTATTTGTCTAAGCCCGACACTTATTCTATCACCCTGTTTTTGCTTAGTCACTGAGTTATGGGAACATAAACAAACCAACACTGGTTGTCAAGCGCTGGTGGTAGTCAAACACATACATACACTCACATAATAAATACATACATACGTGTATGTATGTATATATGTACGTATGTATGTATGTATGTATGTACGTATGCATGTGTGCGCGCGCGTGCGCGCAGATGATTGTACGCGTGTGTGTTTATGAGAGGTTTCTTTTATTAGTTTTTTTCTACCAAACCCACTTTAGGTGGCCTTAGGGCCATAAGAGAAGAAACCTGCCCAATGTGCCACATAGTGGGACTAAATCCGAAATCATGTAGTTGGGATACAAGTTTCTTACTCCGGAGAGACGTTAGTTTTTACCCTAAACTGTAGAGTACTATGACATCTTACTGGAGCAGTTACGAAAAGCTATCAAGACCAAACACCCAGGAAAACTGACGAATGGTATCTTGTTTCACCAGTTCAATACTCCAGTACGTGAGTCCTTGGTTTCAATGGCTGCTGTGTGTGCCTGTGACTTTGAACTGATTGATCACCCTCCCTATTATCCTCTTTTGGACCAAACTGACTATCATCTGTTTCCAAACGTGAAAAACCTCTTGGCTGGGAATCAGTATCACAGTTATGATGACGTCATATTTGCTTTTGACTAATTTCACCAACAGGATGAAAGGTTCTTCACCAATGAGATCGAAACACTGGAATACTGATGGAGGAAGCGTGTGTTTAGGGGGACCATGTTGAAAAACAAATCTTATTTGACCGCAT
>NW_026374258.1:0-724 GCF_001194135.2 Octopus bimaculoides | reverse complement strand
TATATATATAGTACACAGATGAGATCCGGAGATTGTGAGCATAGAAGAAACTTAGTGCTCAAAAATATTCAAACTTAGACTTCGAGGTCTTTATAGGGGACTAATTCCACTGTGTAAAAGGGATCAAGTTAAGCGGATACATAGGCAATTATGGGGATAAACAAATTATATATATCAAATATAATATTATAGTTTACTCGTTTACTTGTTACAGTCATTTGACTGTGACCATGCTGGAGCACCACCTTTAGTCGAGAAAATCGACCCCAGGACTTATTTTTTGGATGCCTAATACTTATTCTATCGGTCCCTTTTGCCGAACCGCTAATTTACGGGTACGTAAACACACCACCATCGGTTGTCAAACGATGTTGGGAGGGACATGAAACACAAAAAATGTATACATGTATACATGAAAAACAAGAAAAAGCAAAAGATGGAAACTTTCAGACGATGAAAAGTTAAGCACAAATATATAGATATTTATAAATCCAGCTTACACAGAATATTAAAAGGGTAGAAGAAAGGTGTCATAAGTTTTGATCATTTGTACGCTGTGTAAGTTCCTCTATAATTATCTATATATTTGTACTTAAATTTTAATCGTCTTTTCGATCTCCTGCTTTTTCTCGTTTTTCATGTGAAAATATATATATATATATCTTATGTTTCATGGCCAAACTGTTATATTTAATATATCAATTAGTTAATCCGCATAATTGTA
>NW_026374257.1:0-721 GCF_001194135.2 Octopus bimaculoides | reverse complement strand
TTTCCTTGAAATGAATCGTTTAGAAAGTTTTCCCAGACATCTTCCTAACTCATATCTTTCTGTTAAAGATTTTCTATTTACTGGATGTTGTTAAAGGCATTTCGTCTAGAACTTGTAGACATTTTCGAGAAACCGGAATCATCTACCCTTTGAATTCAAGAAAGAAACTAAAATTGTTTATTTCCATTGGCAATTTTGTATAACCAATATGTAATCATGAGATGTTTCTCTTGTACTGTAGATATTTAAGTCGTTCTATATTTTCTTTTTTTTCTGTATTCTCTCTCTCTCCCTCCTTCTCTCTCTTCCTCTCTCTCTCTCTCTCTCCCTCCCTCTCTCCCTGTTTTGTTCATGCCGTTACTTCTCTGCACTTTTCTTTTTGTTCACATTTTGTGAAAAAACATATGAGTATATCCAACTCCTTTATGTCTACTCTGTATGCCTACAAACACACACACATACACACATACAGGGTAGAGAGAAATAAAGAACTGGAGTATACTCATAGATAGATAGATAGATAGATAGATAGATAGATAGATAGATAGATAGATAGATAGATAGATAGATAGATGTTCAATTCTTTCCTCCCTTCTCTATTTGTCATTTTGTTGTCTTCTACCATCTACTTCCTTTGTCGATTAACTTTCCTTCGTTTGCATCGTTCTTTTCTTTCATGTACATATATTCTTTTGTTCCTATATATGTGTGTGTGTATATA
>NW_026374255.1:0-1396 GCF_001194135.2 Octopus bimaculoides | reverse complement strand
TGGGTATGACTTCATCATGAACTATCTGGTTTACAATACGGGTGACTAGGCCATAGCCCACACCGCCAGATGTTTTAAGCATCTCAGCAGTGTTTGCTGATGAGCCGGGGGCTTTTCCTGGCTTCATACCCTTAATTGCTTTATCTACAAGGGAGCTGTCTATTCGGACAGCTGGTCCCTCTACTGGGTGAACATTTGGCAGGCTCTCCTCCTCCCATTCAGCCTCCACATTCAGCAGCCTTTCATAATGGCTTCTCCAAGCCTCTTTCTTTTCCGAATCATTAAAAGCAAGTGCACCATCACCCATGCGGTCACAACCAAGGAAAAATGCAGACAAAGAAACAATCTACTTCTGGTAATGTAGAAAGCATTTGCCCTTTGGTGCCCCACAGTCTCATATGTATATACCTATGCCTCCAAACATATGTACATGTATACGCAGGCATACATACATTGACATATGGATGTGTACTCACAAATATATGCTTATACATACAAGCATATATATGCATGCTCATGTGCACATGTGCACAATTACTGAGAAGTGAGAGTGTGTATTTGCTTCTGTGCACATTCATGCTCAACACTATAGGCATGATAGATAATGTATGCGCATGCAAGTATGACGGGGAGTACTGAATGTTCCTGGGTTTGGGCAAAACAAAATATACAAGGATCAGTCAATTATGATTTTGTTCAACATATTTCCCTCTCAGATTCACATGCTTATTACAGCAGTCATTCAATTTTTCTAATCCCTGTAAAAGAACTTGGGAGGTTGGGTCTCCAACCAGGCCTTTCGTGATACCTTTGAAGACAGGAACTTTTCAGTACCCCCTCGTGTATACATGAAGTCTTACGTAAAGGACTAATTATGTGACAACATGTAAGAGTAGGAATGTGTGATGATGTATGTTCATTATGTATGTGGAGATGTATGTCTAGGTGTATGTATATGGAGATGTATGCACATATCAAATATAGTTTGCATGCATGTAAAAGTTAAGACATATTTGTAGAAACAACAAAGTGAGACTGCATTTGCATTTGTGTACTTGAACAATTATGAAACAGTATACATATTTGGTTTTAACTGTTCTCCATTTTCTATTTCCAGGCAACAGTAGAAGATTTATTTCCAAATAAAAAATATTCATTAAAGGTTGCTGGGCATACAAAAAGCATTTTTTCACAGATGACCCATGTTGGCAATTTTTCTGAAGTGATGTATTTTGAGCTTAAAGGTAAGAAGGCCTTTCAGTTATTATCTTCCGATATTCTATCCCATCCTACCCTTTCCCTCACCCTTCCCACTACCCAATGTTTTGTATTTGTTGCAGGGGCAGTTTAATTATCAATGTAATTATAATTATATATATATATATATATATTATTC
>NW_026374254.1:0-846 GCF_001194135.2 Octopus bimaculoides | reverse complement strand
GAGGCGCAATGTCCACTCGACCCCCGAAGTCGGGTGGTTACATTTATCCAATTTTTCACTTTTGCGTTAAACATCATGTAAACATTTTAACGATTTTGCAACTCAAAAAATTGAAACACTCGCGTTACTTTTCTCCCATTAACCACTGTTACTTCCGTCCTTATCAACTGCAAATAATCAGTTCTACGGGGTGGTGTCTCCACCAACCATACCCGTTTCGTTGCTATATTTTCACCAAGTTCTTTTATGTACCCCTAGTAGTTTTCCTCATGTATTAAAATGCATTTCTCAGCACAGGTTTCCTGCATCTTCACTCTTATTATTTCCTCCAACTTCGCGATTTTTCTGTCCATCTGGATGTTCGGCACCTGGAATGTCGTTAGGAATCACTAGCATTTACCAGTCAGAAGTATTGATCGGTGGAAGTTCTATATTAGCAATATGTAGAAAGCAAGCGGCGTGTAGGAGCGACAATGTTCTCAGGGAAACTTTTGGCGTCCACGAGAACGAACTAGTTGATCTGTTTCGGTTGACATTCGGACCGGTGACTACTGTTTTTTTTGCAGATCAAATAACAGCGTTGAGGCCAAGTGTCTGTCTTGAGAAATCCGTGTCAAACCACATCCATTGCCGCCTTAAACAGTAAAAGTTGTAGATACGGTCTTTCAAACATGATGGTCATAAACTGAGATACCTTTGGCCATATATCCGCAACATTAGGAGAGGCACGACAGCAACAGCATTTTTAACACTAATTATGAATCACCGGTGGTATCTCTACACAGTCACTCATAGATCTACTAGAAATACGAGTGAGATATTAATTGAAGTGTCCTTCCTGCTTAA
>NW_026374253.1:0-209 GCF_001194135.2 Octopus bimaculoides | reverse complement strand
CATAACCAGCAAGCAACCTTTTAAGTGTGTGTGTGTGTGTGTGTATGTATATTCTCTTTTATTTTTAATTATTTGAAGTCTTCCTGTAAGGAAAGAGCTGGTTTCTAACAAAGATACAAAGCTTTATCATAAGAATGTGGATTAACAAAAACAATGTCATAGCTTAAACTTGTGAAAAATCTTGTATATTTTTACTGTTCCATTTATAG
>NW_026374252.1:0-285 GCF_001194135.2 Octopus bimaculoides | reverse complement strand
TATATATATATATATATATATATATATATATATATATATAGATTTGTTGGTATATGTGTGAGTGTGTGTGTATAAACATATACATATTTTTATATCTGCATTTATATATATATTGATACGTATGTATATTTATCATCATCATCATCATTTTAATATCCATTTTTCAATGCTTGCATGAATTGGATAGTTTATTGAGACAAGTCTTCTATGGCTAGATACCCCTCCTGTAGCCAACATTCTCTTGTTTCCAAGCAATGTATTATTTTTCTGTGGTTGGACATGCTC
>NW_026374251.1:0-216 GCF_001194135.2 Octopus bimaculoides | reverse complement strand
CTCCCCTCTACTTTTTCTTCCCCCTCCTTGTCCTCTACCTCCTTCATTCATTCATTCATTCATTTATTCATTCTTTCTTTCTTTCTTTTTTTCTCGTCGTCGTTGTCGTCTTCATCACCGTCCTCTTTTTTCTTCTTCTTCTTTTTCTTCTTCTTGTTCTTTTTCTTGTTCTTGTTCTTGTTCTTGTTCTTCTTCTTGTTCTTTTTCTTGTTCTTG
>NW_026374250.1:0-253 GCF_001194135.2 Octopus bimaculoides | reverse complement strand
TATATATATATATATATATATGCATACATATATATGTATATATATATATACATACATATATATACATATCTATATATGTATATATAGGTATATACATACATATATACATACATACCTGCGTCTGTTTCTACCGTATACGCACATACATACATACATACATACATACATACATATATGCATAATAGATATATACTTACATATGTGTGTGTACATATATATATATATGCATTTATATATATATATATATATATAT
>NW_026374249.1:0-480 GCF_001194135.2 Octopus bimaculoides | reverse complement strand
TAGCACACCGGGCGAAATGCTTAGCGGTATTTCGTCTGCCGTTACGTTCTTAATAGATTCTAGCATAATGCTAATTGCTGTGGTACTTCATTATTGGAGACCATCTCCTCATTCAGACAGACTATGGACATTCATAAAAAACGCGATTCGTTGACATAAGGAAGCTTTGAGACATCGCTGTGTTTCGACCTCATTGTATGTCTCTTCTGTCAGAGCTGCCCCCCGGATCAGTGAATTTAAACGTGAGTACGGACTCTTGTTTATAGAAATAGGTAAACAAAATATTTGCTGATGTATGCATATGGATGCAGGCTGATGTCTGCTAAACAGACAATAATTATAGCGAATGTCTTTTTTTTTCTTAAAGTTAAATGAAATAATTTTTGTGGCTGTATTGTTGATAATTGCAACATGCTAATTAATTTTTTTGTGTAATTTTACCCAGCATAAAAGAGTTCTTGTTCATATATATATATATAT
>NW_026374248.1:0-567 GCF_001194135.2 Octopus bimaculoides | reverse complement strand
CATACAGCACCAGGAGAAAAGACAAAGAGACAAAATAAACTGGCAAAAAATTACTGTGCTATTTCAAGCATGGTAGTATCTCTTAGATAACCTAAATTATAATTTTTATAATAATTATTACCACTGAGGTTTTTATTCCCATGCTGGCCATCTGATAAGATTGGTATTTTTAAATGACGATCTTATCCTTATTTATATAAATATATATATATGTAGTTGTATGCTGTCAACTTAACGTGACAGTCCCATGAAGGGAATCATACTACTGCTATTTAGCCCTAGGAAGCTGCACCACTTCCTGTCAGCCTTGACACATTTCCTGTGTCCTTATGCTCCACCCAGCGAAGCCTGCATCCAAGGATATGTTTCTGAGTTATTGCTCATCATCAGCCTGGAGTAGCATGACTTACTGGTTGAGGATGCCTGTCAAGCTCTCGTAAACATATAATAATTCTAGTGAAACATTCACTGATTTCAAAATTAGAAATGAAACATTTCTAAATCTCTCAGAGAGACTTAAGGACACAGGAAATGTGTCAAGGCCGACAGGAAGTGGTGCAGCTTCCT
>NW_026374247.1:274-381 GCF_001194135.2 Octopus bimaculoides | reverse complement strand
CGTTAGTTTCCGTTACCTCCCGTTTGTTTCCGTTAATTTCCATTACTTTCCGTTATTTTCCGATAGTTTCCAATAGTTCCCGTTTGTTTCCGTTACTGTCCGTTAGT
>NW_026374247.1:0-118 GCF_001194135.2 Octopus bimaculoides | reverse complement strand
CCGTTACTTTCCGTTACTTTCCGTTAGTTTCCATTACTTTCAGCTTGTTTCCGTTACTTCCCGTTAGTTTCCGTTAGTCCCCGTTAGTTTCCGTTAGTATCTGTTAGTTCCCGTTAGT
>NW_026374246.1:0-352 GCF_001194135.2 Octopus bimaculoides | reverse complement strand
TGTATATATATATATATATATATATGTATATACACAAACACATTTTATGCTTATACACTATAATACACTTACTATATATAGAGAGAATACATACATACATACATACAAACATATATATATATATATATATATGTGTGTGTGTGTATATGTATATATACATATGTATATATATACATATGTATATATATGTATATATATACATGTATATATATATATACATATACATGTATATATGTACATATGTATGTATATATATTTATATATATATATGTATATATATATGTATATATATACGTAAATACATATATATATGTGTATATATATATATGTGTATATATATATATACATATGT
>NW_026374245.1:0-603 GCF_001194135.2 Octopus bimaculoides | reverse complement strand
CACACACACACACACACACACACACACACACAAGCACACATGCACAAGCAAACACATACACGCACTAACACTGAATTGCTCATACGCATGCACGTGCACATCTACACATATAAGTACAAAATAGTGAAAACGAAGGAGAGATACAGAGAAAGAGCGAGAGAGAGGAAAAGTAGGGAGAGAGATGTGTATATATAGATATGCGAGGAATTCCTACAATAGTCATGCTCCATAGTATGTATGTTACGGAAACAAACCGTCGCTGTATGTTATACCATGCTAATATGAATCTTGTTATATGATCGTAGAATGAAGATCCTACAGTACCATTACATATATCTGTATATGTTTGTGTATGTATGTATATTTATGTATACGTATACGTATGTATATATATATATGTATGTATATGTATGTATATATACGTATATGTATACACACACACACACACACACACACACATACACACACACATATATATATACTATGTATGTAAGCTATGCATGTATATTTATATATGTATACATATACATATATATATGTATATATGCATATGTTTATATGTATATGCATATATATATGCATGTATATATATATATATATATA
>NW_026374244.1:22867-23502 GCF_001194135.2 Octopus bimaculoides | reverse complement strand
TTCCAGATGGAATTCGTTTCGAGTGGTTGATTTCATTTTCACATTTCTCTTCAGTATTATCATCAATGTGTATGTGTGTATTTGCATGTGTATGTGATGCACGCGCATTCGCACGCATGTGTGTTGTATATCTGTGTATGTATGTGTATATATATGAGTATCTGTATGTGTACGTGTGCGTGCGCATGTGTTACTATGTGTGCTTGCTTACGCGTAAATGAATGTTTGCTCATGTGTGCATATGTGGTGTACATACGTGTATATATTTATGTATATATGGGTCTGCACATGTCTGTGCAATAGTGTGCATGTGTGTTTGTATACGCATTTATGTGTGTATATATATGGGTGGATGTTTCTGCATATGTCTGTATGTGTATGTGCATGTTTGCATGTGTTTTTGCATACGCGTATATATTCGCATATACTTCTACTCTTTTACTTGTTTCAGTCATTTGACTGCAGCCGTGTTGGAGCACCGCCTTTTTAGTCGAGCAAATCAACCTCAGGACTTATTCTTTGTAAGCCTAGTACTTATTCTATCGGTCTCTTTTGCCGAAACGCTATTCTATGGGAACATAAACACATCAACAAGCGATGGCGGGGGGACAAACACACACACACACACACACACA
>NW_026374244.1:19952-20998 GCF_001194135.2 Octopus bimaculoides | reverse complement strand
TATTGAAATATTCTAGAGACCAACCAACTGTTGTCCGTAATGGAAATGACCAAAGCCCAGCCATCTCTACAATTGGTCAGTTAAATTTAAACCAAGGGCAAGTTAAGAACGTTACAGGGGTAGACGTAAATAAAGAATAAAATGAACAAATAAAAGGTGTGTGGGAGATATGTCATAAGTGACACGATGTCGCTTATGCCCTTGTACACCATCTCAACATAAAATAAAAATAGAAATAATATATATATATATGTATCAGACAAGGCATAAACAATTGCCATTACATATTTCTTTATTGTCGAAAAGTTGAACTACAGCTGTTTCCAGCAGAGGCCAATGACGACTTTTCTCCACTATTCTCGATTCTTGGTTGTCTTTGTTTTACATACATACATACATACACACACACATGCACGCATGCATGCATGCTTTCATACATACATACATACATACATACATACATACATACATACATACATGCATGCATACATACATACATGCATACATACATACATACATACATACATACACGCATATATACAAAAATATCCTTTTGTTGATGTTGAATTTCCAATGAAGGAGCCTTGGATCTAGACACTGGCTCTTTCTCCATTGGCAAGAAATCTTGATATAAAACTGAATGACATACAAATATGCACAAATACACTGTTGCTGTGGTTAAATGTTCAATGAAGGAGCCTTGGATCTGGGTTAGAAACCGGCTCTTTCTCTATTGGCAAGAAACCTTGAAATAAAACTGAATAATAACATACATGCATACACATATACATGCAAACACATACACATGCAAACACACATAAGCTTACGAAAATGTGTCTGTATGAATGTGTGTGTGCGCGTTTATGAACTTATACGTCTGTGAAAGTCTGATGCGTTGCATGAGACAGAGATGTGTATGAGCACACAGGATGTGGTACGACTTCAAATATTCCTCGCCTTCGCTTTATTCTCCGTTAAAGGGAGATCTCTGGCACTTTGCAACCATAAACAAGTAGTTCTCATAGAATTCCACTAGCTTGATTTTT
>NW_026374244.1:15400-19616 GCF_001194135.2 Octopus bimaculoides | reverse complement strand
ACTTATTCTTTGTAAGCCTAGTACTTATTCTATCGGTCTCTTTTACCGAACCGCTAAGTTACGGGGACGTAAACACACCAGCATCGGTTGTCAAGCGATGTTGGGGGGGACAAACACAGACACACAAACACATACACACATATACATATATATATATATACAGGCATACGACGGGCTTCTTTCAGTTTCCGTCTATCAAATCCACTCACAAGGCTTTGGTCGGCCCGAGGCTATAGTAGAAGACACTTGCCCAAGGTGCCACGCAGTGGGACTGAACCCGGAACCATGTGGTTGGTAAGCAAGCTACTTACCACACAGCCACTCCTACGCCTAATTCTTTTTTCTTTTCTTTTTTTTTTTTAACCACTGGTCCTCTTCTGTCACACATCATCGGAAATCACCAGTAAGTACTGTTACAAATGAGATATAGAATACAATTCATAAAGATTTTCGAAGAACAACCGAAATAAGGGCACATCTATACATACAGAGTTGTTGTTCTTGTTGTCGTTGTGTTGCTGTTCTTGCTGCTATTACTGCCGTTGTTGTTATTGCTGCTGCTGCTGCTGCTGCTGCTACCATTGTTGTTGTTCTTTTGTTCCAGGCTAGCATTATTCGAGCAGACCTATGATCTACGGCATTCCGGCCGTGACAGTCCTGACAGTTTAAAGATATCTAGGATTACGTCATCTAATGCGTCCTCCCTCCTTTTAAAGAACGGTGAGGTGTGATTTGAGCAAAATCTGACAGAAACTTCTAAGCTTCTCGTTTGATGCTTGTTTGTGAGGCATTAGACGGTGAGTAGATACTTGCGTGTATGTGCGTGCATGTGTACTTGTGCGTGTGTGTGTATGTGTATGGTTGATTTGCATAAATAATGAGCGTTTTGTGTACACTCCAAAGGCTCTACAGGTCATGCTGAACTCCGAAAATTAATTAAACGAATATTTAAATGAATTTTATTAAAAAAAATAAAAACGTTCTGGTGCCCAATTTTGTAATTTAACAATAACTGATAGCTGCTACTACTGCTAATGATGATGGAGATGATGGTGGTGGTAGCGATGATGATGATGAGGAGGAGGAGGAGGAGGAGAAGACGAAGAAGAAGAAGAAGAAGAAGAAGAACAACAACAACAACAACAACAACAGCAGCAATAATAATAATAATAATAATAATAATAATTCATTATAATTTTTGGCAAAAGACCAGGAATTTTGAGGGGATGGGGAAGTCGATTACTCGTACTTTATAATAATAATAAAAATGATAATAATATTAATGATAATAATGACAATAATAACAATGACGATAATATGAATAACAACAACATCAAAAACATAATAATAATAGTAATGATATTAATAGTAATAAAAATGATAGTAATAATAACAAAAATAACAAGGACAATAACAACAATAATAACATGAACAATATGATAATAATAATAAGAAGAACAACAACAACAACAATAATAATAACGATGGCAATAACAGTAACAACAACAGAAAATAATATCAATAATAAACAGATAAGGAATAACAAATGAATACCGCTCAACAATACATAAGAAATAAAAAACAAGTAAACAAATTAATATTCGATAATTAAAAATAATAACTCTTAAAAACAAAAAAATAAACTAAAACGCTAGTGATAATAATAAACCATAAATCATGAATATATTATATCATATTATATAATTAAATTAATTAATTACGGATATATTATAAATTCAGGAAAAATGATAATTTATTTCTAAAGCATATACAGTGAAAATATTGTGTGAATAAAGGGACAATGGTTTATCGACCCAAGTATGTGACTGGTATTTATATTATTTTATTTTATTTATAAGTGCAGGTCTGGTTGGATGGTTAAGAAGCACGCTTTGACAGAAACCCGTCGGATGATCTTCTCGTTCAGGTTTCTTCACAATTCCTACAAATCGCATGTGACACTTCCTGACTTTTGTAACTGCAAAAACGAAATTTTCCGTCCATGCCTACATGAAAAGGAATATATGGTTGTATACTAGCAGACTGCATTATAATTATATAATGTAATATGTGAGTGTATACGTGTGCATACATACAAGCATATTATATATGTGTGTGTGTGTATGTACATATACACACACATGTATACATACGTTCATACATACATACATGCATACATGCATACATACATACATACACACTTACACAAGTGTGTGTGTTTGTGACTGTGTGTACGTACGACGTCGTTGTGGAAGTTTCAGGGCCATAGTAGAAGTCACTTGTCCAAGGTGCCGCACAATGGAATTGAACCTGAAACCACGTGGCTGCGAAACGAACGTCTTAACCACATGCCCACGCCTACACCTAATAGAATAATTTGTAATTGTTTTCAACATTCATAATGGTTTCTGATTTAGATACAACGTTAGTAATTTTGAAAGGAGGGGTTTTGTTAATTACATCATCCGCTGTACTTGATTGATATTTATTTTATCAACCCCGGGAGTATGAATTAATTATTCTGCTAATCTTCAACCGTTTTTAATTTAGGCACAAGGCCAGCAATTTAGAACACAACGAGTTGACACTATCCTTTTCATCCTTCCAGTGTCAATAAAATTTTGTCAAGTGCTGGGGTCGATGTCTTCCGCCATACCCTGCTCTAAAATTGCTGTCATTATTATTATTATTTTTGTTGTTGTTGTTGTTGTTGTTGTTTTACTTCTCAGAGCGGTTGGTCTTGTTTGCTCTGGTAGATTCTGTGAGAGCGGACAACAGCCTGCTGTCAGAGGTCTCACAGGGTATCTTTCTGCACATTATAAGCTTTGATACTTGCTTGTTAATTATCGTGGGAGACATTCAGCATCCAATCTTAAAATCTTAGCTGTCCCCGATTTATCTGACATATTTCTCGAACTTGGTTATTAGTGCTCCGTGTGCCCCTACAACTACTGGAATGACAAACACTCACTTCGTAGTCCACATTCTTGCAATTTCATCTTTTAGTGGTCTGTACTTTTCAATCTTTTCTAGTTCTTTGTCACTTATGTGTGCATTCCCAGGTGTTGCAAAATGTATAATCCTGGTTTCCTTTTTTCCTTTATCTACCTCAACAATATGTGGTCTCCGGGCATCGGTTAGGGAGTCACACTGGATTGTAAAATCTCATAGTATCTTATATTCCTTGTTCTCGGTGACTCCTTCTGGATCCTGTTCGTACCATTTCCGTGCTCTGTCCAAACCACATAGCTCCCAGTGGACGAACTTAGCCACGTTATCGAGCCTCGTTTTGCAGTGCTGTTAGGCCAGCTTGCTACACTCGCAATATATGATATTGTTTCGATTTTCCTGCCACACATCCTACAAAAGGGTGATTCACTGCTGTTTTCTATTTGGAACTTGGTGTAAGTAGTTCTTAGAGCTTCTTCCTACACATCAATACCTCAGTGCATCCTTTCAGATCACTTTTTCTTAGCCACCTCCAAGTGTTGATCTTGCCTTTTCCTTCGATATCTCTGAGGTATTATTATTATTATTATTATTATTATTATTATTAACATAATTAATATCTTTGTTGTTATTGGCTGTGGCGAAAGAGTGGATGCATTCCTCTTTAGTAGAGCTCTCATTGACTTCTTCAAGTTTCCCCTGGAAAGGAAATTGAGAGTGGAGAGGGAAGTGCTGTCCTCGAGTGAATTTATTGAAAGGTTGGTGGCAGTTTCTAAAATGGCAAGAGCAGATGGTACCTCTCTCAGTGTAGACCTGGAACTCGGAGAGAAAGAATTGGAGAAGGCAATGGGGTTCCTCGATTATCCCTATAGGTCTTCTTGTATCAGTAGGGCTACATCTCTATCATCCTCTCCACCACCCCTTCCTCCCCCTTTTTAAACCTTGTATGCTATGCATATGTCCCTTCTTTTTCAGTTGAGATCAGCACAATATTTGAACCTCGTAGATTGTTGGTTTCCCTGAGATCTGGTCAATATTATTATTATAATTATTATTATTATCATTATTATTATTATTATTATTTTATGTTTGACTTTTGTCTTGCATTTGTACAAGTTGGATTCAAGTCTCACCCAGAGACCTCAAGAGACAACAAGTTAGAAATTCATGTAGGTGCTATGCCTAGGGTACCATATATTTGGATTTGTACAGTTTTGTTCTAGTGAATGTTTAAGAAACCATAAGAAAATTATGTGTTTGCTTTAAA
>NW_026374244.1:8049-9054 GCF_001194135.2 Octopus bimaculoides | reverse complement strand
ATATATATATATATATATATATATATATATATATATACCTATTCACCTGTTATTGTTACTTTTCTCCATCTCCCATCTCATCTGTCATTCAGACTGAAACAGATGTCTTCTGAATCTGGAGTTCAACAAATAAAGCCATTTGGTCATCGCACTCTCAACAATTAATAACGCTGCTCTTGTTCTAGTATCTCAATTGAATGTTTGGTATCTTGTGAATATCATTACTAATTGTAACCTAGTCCAAGTAGAGAACTCTATTGAACTCTATATCCAGGGACTACAGTCCCAATCTCAGATAGATCGCACCCAATGTGAACGTCTTGTCACGATTTAAATAAGCACAAGGACATAACACTTTGTAACACGATTCTTGTGCTTGGGTAGCAGTTGTTATTTCTAATTTGCTTACCTCTACAAAATATTAAAAATGGCTAATAGTTCCTTCAAACTTTGCTTTCTTCAAACTTGTCTCCACTTGGACAGCGAGAAGTAAACTGAACAGTTGCAATTCCTGTATTTGCACTACCCTCTATATTGCCAGAACATAGAAATTTTTGAAACGTTTGGAGACTTCTCGAAAGTTTTTGAAACTTATAAAAACTTATAGAAAATTCTGCTTCAGTAACTCAGCGCTGAATGTGTTTGAAATGTAATGGAAAATAGGTCAGTTTCAAAACATTCACGTCCAGATCACAAAAGCAAAGTTTGAGGGGAATGGTAGTCATTTCCTTTGATTTCTAGATAGAGGTAAATAGGAAATAACACTTACTGATCAAAGACAAAAACAAAAAAACAAAAAGAAAGAAAAAAAAGAAAGAAAAAGAAATAGTGCAATAGAGATATTCTGTTGTTATCTTCCATCAAACTGTCTTTTAACTTTGAAATTGGTCTCTACTCAGTGTACCGTTTGCCAACCATTACTTTCCAGCCATTGCCTCGGTTAAAAACAGAAAACTCAAGTGATTTTTTTTATATGTATACTACCTGGTCACAGAGAACTGCATC
>NW_026374244.1:5949-7507 GCF_001194135.2 Octopus bimaculoides | reverse complement strand
GATCGCCGTTTCGATTCCCAGACCGGGCGTTGTGAGTGTTTATTGAGCGAAAACACCTAAAGCTCCACGAGGCTCCGGCAGGGGATGGTGGCGAACCCTGCTGTACTCTTTCACCACAACTTTCTCTCACTCTTACTTCCTGTTTCTGTTGTGCCTGTAATTCAAAGGGTCAGCCTTGTCACACTGTGTCACGCTGAATATCCCCGAGAACTACGTTAAGGGTACACGTGTCTGTGAAGTGCTCAGCCACTTACACGTTAATTTCACGAGCAAGCTGTTCCGTTGATCGGATCAACTGAAGCCCTCGGCGTCGTAAGCGACAGAGTGCCAACAACAACAAACAGTTTATCGATAGTAAATCAGTAACTTGCAGGGCCTTGCTCCACGCAGCTGAATGCTTACCGTGCACGGCAAATACACGGGCTCAAACCCTTTTACTGTAATTTGTTAACAAGCTGTCATATTTAGTCTTATCAAAGCAGCACGTCACTCTCGTTGTCATGTTTAAACTTGTTGACATTGTTAAAGCCGTCACCAGTCTCTCTGAAGGAATTAGAATTCGTATCAATGCCAAGGAAAATACAAGCGGTAATGAAGTACTGGACGATGCCGAGAAACGATTATATATATGTTTTACAAGATTCTTGATGTGAAATCGTGTGTGCGTGTGGGAGTCTTCGTGCCGGTGTTTGTCCCCCAACACCACTTGATGTTAGGTGTTCATATGAACAACTGGTGTTAGTGTGTCTCAGTAACTTAACGGTTCGGCAAGAAGACTTGGATAGAATAAGTACCAAACTTAACAAAAATAAGTACTGGGGGTCGATTCATTCGACTTCTTGTGGATTTGTATAAGCTCAACATCTCTATCTGGCAAAACAAAAGCAGCTACAGAAGCTTCGATGATAACTCAAATACAACAAGATTTGGGAGAGGAAGGCCATCCCTCAGAAACATACGAACCCACAAGAGAGGCGGAGGATGGGATACCTGAAAACTGAAATAAAGCTGAAACAGCGGGAATCCAAGACCTAGGAGAGGAACGCCTTCCCACAGAGAAACATACGGACCCACAAGAAACGCGAAAACTGAAGAAGAGCTGAAAAAGAAAGGATCCAACTGGAGAGAAACAGAAATGGCTGGTCAGAGTGAAGAGCTGTGAAGAGAAGGGATAAAATAAGTAATATACTTAACTGTGCATTACTTATTCTTGCAAGTTCTCTTACATGATCAGCACAGAGAAAAAAATTAATACCGTTAACAATTTATTAATTATAATTTCCAAACAATGCCTTTTGAAACAACTCGTATGTTGCAATTTAACAGAATCGTTTACATCTATATCTATATTTAGTTTAAAAGTTAAGACAACTGGGGTACTGTGAGGAGGCACAAAACTCCGAGGAATTATATTTGTAACCATTGTACGATCTATTAAGTTTTATTGATCTTTAATGCAACAAAAAATGACAAACCGTTCCATGCTTTGCTTGGTATTTATTATTTTATCATTGTTGTATATATTCATATTTCACTTTTCTCCGTTGCTTTTTTTTCC
>NW_026374244.1:4618-5003 GCF_001194135.2 Octopus bimaculoides | reverse complement strand
ATATATATATATATATATATATACATACGTATGTATGTATGTATGTATATATATGTTTGTGTGTATGTATATATATGTATATATGTTTGTGTGTATGTATATATATGTATATATGTATATATATGTATATATATATATATATATGTGTGTGTATATATATATGTGTGTGTGTATGTGTGTGCATGTATTGATGAATGACAAGAAAACAGGAGTTACCTAATCATCTTCATTAGCTTACAGATGTTTCCGCTATAAAAAGCAATGTATTAAAATCTGAGTGACTGTACAAAATCCTGTAGCATCCTACAACACCCTATAGCATTCTATAGCCATTAATGCCTCCTTGTGTTTCATTAACATATATATATATATGTATATATATATA
>NW_026374244.1:2568-3631 GCF_001194135.2 Octopus bimaculoides | reverse complement strand
GGTGGAAAAAAGAGTACTCAAAAACCAGAGGTAGAGTAATATGCTTTATTTAAAAGCAGCAGAAATATAACAAAAAAACCGTTACTCTGAGTTATATTTCTGCTGCTTTTAAATAAAGTATATATATATATATATATAAAGGTGATGTCCCACCATGGCGGCTGTCCAATGACTAACATAAGTAAAAAAAGCTATGCGTATGTGTGTGGGTTACGTACACACATACACTTACACACGCACTCACACACACACATACTTGCATGCATACACACATGCATACACACATACACACACAGAGGCACATACACACACACATTCACAGATATATAACTGAGAGTGACCGAAGTTTTGCTAACGATTGACCTCGTCTGCCAACATCAAAGACTGGTAAAGTACGCACACATATACACATAAACGCACATATATGTCCGTGTGTGTATATGTGTAT
Organism: Octopus bimaculoides; assembly: GCF_001194135.2. Lineage (NCBI taxonomy): Eukaryota > Metazoa > Mollusca > Cephalopoda > Octopoda > Octopodidae > Octopus > Octopus bimaculoides. The sequence continues at coordinate 3,183 of NW_026374244.1, read as the reverse complement.
GTGTGTGTGTATATCTAAATATGTTTGTGCCTGTGCGTGTGTGTGAATGTGTGTGTCTGTGCATGTGTGTGTGTGTGTGCGCGTTTGTGCGTGTGTGTATGTGTATGCGTGTGTGTGTCGTACATGTGTGTGTGTGTGCGTATACGTGCACGTCTAGTAAAATGTACGGGTCACAACATCCACACACATGAGTACAGAGATATACACTCCCTTATAAACCCACTTTCGAATACCTTCAAACGTGTCGAGTGTAGTATATAAATACACTTACTCTTTACTCTCTTTTACTCTTTTACTTGTTTCAGTCATTTGACTGCGGCCATGCTGGAGCACCGCCTTTAGTCGAGCAAATCGACCCCAGGACTTATTCTTTGTAAGCCTAGTACTTATTCTATCGGTCTCTTTTTGCCGAACCGCTAGGTTACGGGAACGTAAACACACCAGCATCGGTTGTCAAGCGATGGTAGGGGGACAAACACAGACACACAAACACACATACATACATATATATATATATATATATATATACATATATACGACGGGCTTCTTTCAGTTTCCGTCTACCAAACCCACTCACAAGGCTTTGGTCGGCCCGAGGCTATAGTAGAAGACACT
>NW_026374244.1:0-2097 GCF_001194135.2 Octopus bimaculoides | reverse complement strand
TCTCCCCCTCTCTCCCCCTCTCTCTCTGTCTCTCTCTCTATTTTACTGATACTCTCCTCTCTGTCTCACATATGAAGCCAACTTACAGAGGAATCCTGGTCAACAATTCACACACACATATATACATACACTCACATATATATGGAAGAATTTACGGAAAAAACAACAAAAGACGAGGACAGGTGGTGTAAACAACAAAAGGATGTATTAGTTTAACGCTCGGGAATACGGAAAGTCTTTAACGTTTCGAGCTACGCTCTTCAACAGAAAGAAATAAGGAGAAAACAAGGAGAAAAACACGCATATATACATAGACACATGCACACACGAACACAGACTTGTAAGCATTGATGCATGTTTGTATCTACGTATGTTTGCATATATGCATGTTTGTATCTATGTATTCATATATGCCTATATGTGTATATAAATATTTATTATACATATATCTATATACATATATGCACGCATATACATGTATATGGATACACACATATACATATGTATGGAAACACGCATTTTTTCACGCACACACACACACACACACACTTATACATTTAGATAGATAGATAGATAGATAGATAGATAGATAGATAAATAGATAGATAGATAGATAGATAGATAGATAGATAGGTATGTGTATATGTATGCATATATATGTGTGTGTATACACATACGTAGTGCAAACACATGTTCTTTTCTACTCTAGGCACAACGCCCGAAATTTTTTTTGGTAGGGTGGTGCCAATCATTTAGATCGACCCAGTACGCAACTGGTACTTAATTTATCGACCCCAAAAGGATGAAAGGCAAAGTCGACCTCGGCGGAATTTGAACTCAGAACGTAAAGACAGACGAAATACCGCTATGCATTTCGCCCGGCGTACTAAAGTGCAAACACATATTACCATACCGTATACATATATTTTGTTATTATCAGTAATACATGGAAAATATTAATATATACATACATGTAGGAGTGGCTGTGTGGTAAGTAGCTTGCTTATGAATCACATGGTTCTGGGTTCAGTCCCACTGCGTGGCACCTGTGGCAAGTGTCTTCTACTATAGCCTCGGGCTGACCAAAGCCTTGTGAGTGGATTTAGTAGACGGAAACTGAAAGAAGACCGTCGTATATATGTATATATATGTATGTGCGTGTGTATGTTTGAGTGTCTGTGTTTGCCCCCACCTCCACCCTCCACCCCAACATCGCTTGACAACCGATGCTGGTGTGTTTAGGTCCCCGCAACTTAGCGGTTCGACAAAAGAGACCGATAGAATAAGTACTAGGCTTACAAAGAATAATTTTTGGGGTCGATTTGCTCGACTAAAGGCGGTGCTTCAGCATGGCCACAGTCAAATGACTGAAACAAGTAAAAAGTAAAAGAGATACATACATATATACATACATACATACATACGTACGTACGTACGTACGTACATACAAATATACCGTGTTGTTGATGTTGAAATTCCAATGAAGAATCTGCGTTAGAAACCGGCTCTTTTTCCATTGGCAAGAAATCTTCAAATAAAACTGAATAATACCATACATACATACATACATACATACATACACACACACGCACTCTCTAGTTCCCTCAATGTTGTGCTCTATGTATACAATCAGACAAGTTCTTGTTTCTTGTCCAGTCTTTAATGTCGTCAGTTCACAAACATTTTTCACAGCCTCCTGCTCTCTTTCCCTCTGGTCTTGATCAGTGATTGGTGGTGCATCGATTTTCCAAAATCATGATCAGTTTGTGGACACGATTCTCAGAAGTAGATGTTTTTGGACATTCAGCTTCTCAAATACTTCAGCGTTTGTTACTCTTTCCAATTTATTCTGCCTAATCTGCGAAAGATCCTTATCTTAAAATCATCTATCTTCTTGCTATTACTCTCTATATTGTCCAAGTTTGAGCCCTGTAAAGGACAATTGTCATAATATAACTTCACTGGCCTCAATTTTAAGCGCGCAGTTATGTCTTGAGGGGAAAATCTTTTCTTTCTTATAAATATAGTTTATATAACCGCGATGCCTTTGAGTGAGATTGGTGGACAGGAACTGCGTGTATATGTATATATATATAT
>NW_026374243.1:0-333 GCF_001194135.2 Octopus bimaculoides | reverse complement strand
ATAGATAGATAGATAGATAGATAGATAGATACATAGATAGATAGATATACCACTTATTTATGGTGTATGCATTAATGAGATTATGATTATACTTGAAGGGTTTTCTACGCAAGGCATATATAAATATGAATTACCAATATTACCATTATACATGTATATTTAGTGTCGTATATACATTACCGAAAATACACCATACGTATAAAAGTTACGCTCTCAACAGACACGTATACTTATTCTTAAAGATAAACATACGCTTCTATGTATATTTGCATATACACTTTGACCTATCCGAAGATCTATCAATCAATCTATCTATCTATCTATCTATCTATC
>NW_026374242.1:0-420 GCF_001194135.2 Octopus bimaculoides | reverse complement strand
CCTGTGGTGTGTGTCACACTTACCTCAAAGGAAGAAGTGAGTGGCAAAGCCGGAGAGATACGGACAGAGAGGAAGTGAGAGAGAAAGAGAGAGTGAGAGAGAAAGAGAGAAAGAGAGAAAGAGAGAGAGTGATGACGGCATTTGTTTTGTGTTCTTAAATGTTTATTACATCGCAGGAAAAGTTGATACATAGATACATACACGCAATGTTAAATTAAAAGTGGGAGAGAGGAGGGACACAGAAAAAGTGAGAGAGACGGCAGATTCAAAGACGGAAAGAAAGTTGATACATAAATACATAGACACATTGTTAAACCAAAGACAACTATAGTAAATACTGGATGTCACTTTCCCTTTTCATTACCACATGAAGATAAAATTAACTCACAAGTGGCTGAGTACTCCACAGACATGCATACC
>NW_026374241.1:35936-37958 GCF_001194135.2 Octopus bimaculoides | reverse complement strand
GAGAGAGAGAGAGAGAGAGAGAGAGAGAGAGAGAGATAATCTCTCTGTCTATCTCTCTATAGATAGACACACAGATGGACGGACGGATAGACAGACAGATAGAATGATAGATAGAATGACAGATAGATAGATAGATAGATAGATAGATAGATAGATAGATAGATAGATAGATAGATAGATACAGAGAGGGTGAGAGAAAGAGAGAGAGAGGAAGAATGATAGTTATATAGGCAGATAAATGAATAGACAAGAGTACAGGCGAAAGAAATGTGCTTGAGATGAAGTTAAGAAATTGTAATAGAGTAATATACAACGAGAGAATGCGTATGAGTGAAAGAAAGAGACCCAAGGTTGGATAGATACACGTAAATATATGTAGATGTGCATATACATACGCGGACAGACAACGATATGCACATACATACAGAGAGAGAGAGAGAGAGAGTGAAAGTGTGTGTGTGTATGTATGTGTGTGTGTGTTACAGAAAGACACAAATAGAAAGGTTTATTGTGAAAAAGGGCGGGTAGGGACACAAGGGGAGATAACAACGGAGGAAAAATAGAACACATAAAAAGAAATCAGCCTAACATGTACAATTTGCTATCGTCTGTCAGCAAAAAGAGGGAGAAAACAAGAATAATAATGAAGGAAAAAAAAAAAGAAAAAAAGCGATGAGAAAAATGTATAAATACGTTTAAAGAATAAAAATGAGTGAAAAAATTTCAAGGGGAAAACTGAGAAAGGACGAGATAAAAAGATTTCATTGAAAGAGAAAGATGAAGGTTTAAGGGGAAAACTAGAATAAGAAAGAAAGAAAAAAAAAATGGTGAACAACAACAACAACAAGACCAACTACAACAATAGCAACAAGAATAATAATACTAATAATAGTGAGAAAAAAGAAGGGGAGAGAGAGGAATAAAAGTAGAAATAGGAGAAAATGTACGAAAGAAAGAAAAGGCTTGTACAAAGGTAAGACGTAACATTTGGGTTGGTAATGGTGGCCTTTGTGTCATACTAATATTGTATATTCGGTAATAGATATATAGATAGGGTTTGGTTGGTATTTAGAGAGGGAGATGGTTATATAGATAGTGCACATACTCGTACACACACACACACACACACACACACACACACACACACAGCTAGATATAGGTTCATATAGATTACATGTATAGATGGATAGAGATAGATAAATAGATAGATAGATAGATAGATAGATAGATAGATAGATAGATAGACAAAGACACAAATATATGCATGCATGCATGTATGCGTACACACATATTTAAATATATATAAACGTACATATATCGGTTGATAGATAAAAAGATGGATAGATAGATAAATAGATAGAGAGATGGGCAGATAAATGGATAGATACATAGATAGATTGACAGAAACACAGACAGACGGACACACAAATAGATAGATTGACTGAAAGATAGACAGGCAGACGTACATACAGTTAGATAGATAGATTGAAGAAAATATAATTAGCTGGATAACCACACAGGTGTACATAATACACACATATCTGTATATGTATGTGTGTTGGCGTGTGTGTGTGTGTGTGTGTGTGTGTGAGTAAATGTGTGTGTTTGTATCTTCATGAAGGTATGTATGTGCGTGTGTAACAGTTGTCCCGTCATTTAGGCGGCATTTAACACTAAAAGAAATATTCAGTGACTGCCTTACGTAAGCAACACCATCAATACACACACACAGAAGTATATATATACATATATATATATATATATAAAAGGTATATATGTAAATATATTTGTATGTATGTATATATGTATGCATGGATTGAGTGAGAGAGAGAAGGGAGACATAACTATTTAATAGTTATATACATAAGTTATATACGGTGATATGTTGTTATATATACAGAATGATGACTTGATAGTTTATATACTCACACATACATGTTCACGCACACGTATATATATAAACCTTCCATTAGCCATATATTTATTTATGTGTGCATAATTGCGTACATATATATATATATA
>NW_026374241.1:34109-35926 GCF_001194135.2 Octopus bimaculoides | reverse complement strand
TATTGTTTGTACACATATATATATATATACATCTAAACATACATACGTGCAATACGTATATGCACACATGCATACTCACAAACACACACACACATACACACACACACATACACACACTTATATTTAATTACTTAAATGTATGTGTATGTATATATATATTTATATTCTATAACACATGTATATATATATATATATATATATATATATGTGTGTGTGTGTGTGTGTGTGTGTGTGCATATATTTTCAATTACGTATTTTTATATATGTGTGTTTTGTATATATGAATCTTTAGTTCAATTACGTAGTTATATATATGTATATGTATTCAATTGCATGTATATCTCTAACTCTTTGCCTGTCTGTCTGTCTGTTTGTTTGTCTGTCCGTTTCTCTCGCTGTCTCTCACTTCCTCTCTCTCTCTCTCTCATGTATATATACGTGTGTATGTGTGTGGGGAGAGAGAGAGAGAGAGAGAGAGAGAAAGAAAGAGAGAGAGACATACTGATGCAAATACACGCATACACACGAACAAAAAGCTGACAGAAAAAGGGAGACTGGAGGAGACGGAGAGAGAAGCAAAAAGAAATAGCAAAATAGGCAGAGAAAGAAAGAGAGAGAGAGAGAGATAGAGTAAGAGAGAGAATGAGAGAATGAGAGAATGTGAGAGTTGAAGAAAGAAAGAAAGGACTTGTGGTGACGTACGAAAGCAAAGAGAAAACGAAAATGAAAGTGAAAGTAGGAATAAAAAAGCAAATAAAAAAAGCTGCCGATTGCAGCAAAGCTGGGTTGTCTTTGAAGATGTTGTGTGCAAAGACAAGCAATTTGTATGAGGTCTAAATTGACAATTGATGCTGATGAGAGCGCAAAAGGTTCTCCGCAACTAGTGAAATTGTTGCTAGACAATGGGCCGTGGAACAATTCTAGTAAATTGGGAGGTTTTACCGAGATTCTTCACTGCCTGTCCGGCTGTCTGTCTGTGGTATATATCAGCATTTTTCTTTGATGATACATACATACACATTAAAAACACACGCACCCACACATACACATACATGCACACACACATATACAAATATACACAAACACATAGTGACAGACGGACAGTCATGTGGTGGTATACATTCAGATAGTACCGTGCTTATTATGTATATATATATATATATATATATATATATATATATATATATATATATATATATATATCTGTATGTGTATGTGTGTGTGTGTATGGTTATCAATTGTTGACTGACTCACAGACAGAATTTACACTCGGGGGTCAAACGTAAACGTATCTTCCTTTTCATGTGTGTATAAGAGAGTGTGTATGTGTGTGTATGCGTGTGTACTTGTGCATGATTATATATGAATCTATGTCTGTGCGTGCATGCATATATGCTTATATAAAAATGTTAGTATGTCTGTGTATATATATATATATATGTATACACACGTACCTATGTATCTATGTATACATATGTATATACGTATTACTATGTTGATGTATATAGGTATATGCATTCATGAAAATGCATACCTCGTATTTTATTGAATACATGTACGAATGTATCTATACATCTCCCTGTGACTATAAATATATATACACCCTCTCTCTCTCTTTCACTATATTATAAATACATGCATACACACATATACATTCATGCATATATCAACACACACATACACACACATTTATATACACATATATATGCCTGCATACATATGTCTGAAGATATATGTATGTTTATGTATATGTGTACGTATGTCTATATATATGTACATGCATATATATAATATATATATATATATATATATATATA
>NW_026374241.1:21486-22031 GCF_001194135.2 Octopus bimaculoides | reverse complement strand
CACCACAACCACCAAAACCACCACAACCACCACCACTATTATCACAGACGGCAACGATGGCGTCCTGGAAGCTCTGCAACTTTTGGATTAAGGTTATGGTGGAGGTTTATCGAGTAAACTTAATGCAGCGAAGTTTGGATAAACGGCTTGGTATTTATATACACACACACACGTATTTATGTGCACGCACACATACTACACGCACAAATATATGTGTGGGTGTGTGTGTGAGAGAGACGACGACGTCTGGGCGCGCGCATTTATATTCAGGAATCCCTATATATACATATTTATATGCACTTCTGTTTCTCTCTTTCGGTCTGTTTGTCAGTCTGTCTGTATATCTATGTGTATATATATGTTCCTTTCTGTTGAAGAGCGTAGGCTCGAAACGTAAAAGAGTTTCTCACCTTCCCGAGCGTTAAACTAATACACCTGTTTGTTGTTTATACACCTGTCTTCGTCATTAGGTTTTCTGTAAATTTCAACTATATATACATATATATATATATAAACATACATATATATATATATATATATATATA
>NW_026374241.1:17014-18181 GCF_001194135.2 Octopus bimaculoides | reverse complement strand
GGTGATAGTAAGAGTAGTATATATAGAATTTGTTGTAGTAGTTAGTTATAGGGAGCTCGTAGTAGTAGTAGTAGTAGTAGTAGTAGTAGTAGTAGTAGTAGTAGTAGTAGTAGTAGTAGAAGAAGCAGCCGCTGCAGCAGTGGCAGTGGTGGTGGTGGTGGTGGTGGTGGTGGTGGAGGCTGCGCAGGTATTTGTTGTGGATCTTCATGATTTTTTTCTACCCACGAGAACATTTTCAAATTTTCACTAGATTTGTCTTTTTTAACGTTTCTACGTTGACGTACGAAGATGGGCTGAAAGTTTCGTCGGGTGATTATGAAGCAGTGATATTAGAGCTGTGAAACTTTGCTGTGTATAACATGCTCAGGTACACTCGGACGTGAGAAGCCATTTCATTGCAGAAATAGTCCCGAGAGAAAATTTTCCTCCCAGGCAACAGATGTGAGAACACTGGATTATGAACGACCTTAATTGGTCTGTAGGACAATGCATTTCGGCATTTTTTAGTGTCGTTACTTACCAACACCAAATCTGCCCTTCACAGCCAGGACAGAACGGATTTTTCGTTAATAAAACAGCAATAGACATGTTTGCTGATGTGCGTACTCTTTAATTGCGTGTGTTTGTTTGTTTGTTTGTGTGTGTGAGCGCGCATGTGTATGTGTGTATACTAGGTGCATTCCAGAAGTTTTGTGATTGTTTTAAGAATAAGCAGTCATAATTGTCCTAGATTATTGTAACTTTAGTATATCATTACTATACATCGAATAAGCTGACCTGCCACCTAATATTATTCCAATTCGAAGGACACCTCTGTAACAGCACTTTGAACACACCCTGCTTGTCATTGCTGACTAATTTCCAGAATGCAGGCGGTGTGTGAAGACAAATTTGAAGCTTCTTATGCAATAAAGTTTTAGGGTAAACTGAGCAAAAACGCTACGAAAACTTATGAAATAATCGAGACTGCTTAAGAATGAACTTGTATGAACAAATGTCTGTTTTTAACACACACACACACGCACACACACATACACTCACACACAATCATATAGGAAAGAGCAATTAATTGAGACTTTCAATATTTGTTTAAGATAATCTGGGACAGGTTTATGAAATCGATAGGGTTTCAATGTTTGCAATAATGAATACATACATACATACATA
>NW_026374241.1:13141-16506 GCF_001194135.2 Octopus bimaculoides | reverse complement strand
GTGTGTATGCGTGTGTGTGTGTATGTATATATATATATATATATATATATATGTATGTATGTATATGTATACACACACACACTGGTGAGTGGACAAACGAAAGGAAAAGTCGCTCAGTACATTTAGTAAGGAGTTACATATATTGTTATTTAAAACAGTTACATATATTGTTATTTAAAACAGTTTGAATCGGCTCCACGCGACATGAAGTTTTCCAGGCATCTTACAGGCAGGCAACACACTCCACCCGTTAACATGAAAGAAACCCATTGAAAATAAAGATTAAAACCTAGATAAAATAATTTTATCAAATTGAGTAACAGTCACACAATCATCATCATCACTAACATCAATAACAGTGTCTATATATATGTATATATGTTTATCTATCTATCTGTCTGTCTGTCTGTCTGTCTGTCTATCTGTCTGTTTGTCTGCCTGCCTGTCTGTCTGTCTATATTTTATGTATACATGTATACATATATATATCCATATATATATATATATGTATGCAGAGATGCAAAAATTATATGTAACGTCCAAATACATGCATGCATACAGTATATACACACATGTGTGTGTGTGTTAAATAAAATGAGACAACAAAGCAAAGGCTGTGTGGAATTTTCAGCACATTTATAAAGAGAAAGTTAGTCTTACAGCTGTTTCTGGGATAGTAGGGATATCCCTTCATCAGGGACGATGTGAGATGGTTAAATAGAGGGGAATGGTAGTAGAGATCAATATAAGGAGTTGTTTTGGAAAAGGTTGGAAATGAGAAGTATAAAGGGAAATAAGAGAATAAAAGCAAAAATAAAAGTAAAAATAGCAGAATAAAAGAGATGTGTCTGTCAAAGGTCGATCAACAGACTCCTCTGAGTCTGTCAAGGGTCGACCAACAGACTCCTCTGAGTCTGTCAAGGGTCGACCAACAGACTCATCTGAGTCTATCAAGGGTCGACCAACAGACTCCTCTGAGTATGTCAAGCGTCGACCAACAGACTTCTCTGAATCTGTCAAGGGCGACCAACAGACTCGTCTGAGTCTATCAAGGGTCGACCAACAGACTCATCTGAGTCTATCAAGGGTCGATCAACAGACTCATCTGAGTCTATGAAGGGTCGATCAACAGACTCATCTGAGTTTGTCAAAGGTCGATCAACAGACTCGTCTGAGTCTGTCATGGGTCGACCAACAGACTCATCTGAGTCTATCAAGGGTCGATCAACAGACTCATCTGAGTTTGTCAAAGGTTGATCAATAGACCCTGAGTCTGTCAAAGGTCGTCCAACACGTTTGAATGTAAGTACTTTCAGGAAATTCTCTCCTGATGAAATACCTAATCGACCAGTTTAAATTTGAAAATTTTAAATTAATTTAATTCAATTTAATTTCTCTAATTGAACTAATTGGATATGGAAACGGCTGTAGGAATAAAAATTTCATTTCATATTAATCGGAATATCTTTGAATAAACTGATGTCTGTACGTCACTTTCTCCATTTTCTTCTTTTTTCATAAATATTTAAATACCAATGCAAAACTAAACACTGGTATAAACGGGAGAACTAGGATGCTTCGCCACGCACCAAATTTAGAAATAGCAGTTAAAATACCTTTTTCTGCTGCCATAGAGATCTCTCAGACAGTTACATACTTTTTTACGTCGGCAAAAAGAAAAAAAAATATTTATCTTGAAATGCTGCACTTAAGATGGGAGATAAATAAGTAAATATTACTTTGGATCTATTTTAAAACGGGGGCGCCAGTATTTTCTTAACGAAACACTAACGAAACACTTTGAAACTTGGGACACTGGTAGAATGTGTCATATAAAACATCTTTTACTCTTAGTCTTCTTAACAAAAAAAAAGGAATTCGCAAGTTATTCCATGTTAAAGTTGTCGTATTTCTGTAATTTCAACCAATCACTGACGTCTATTCAGCTGAATAGAGTTACTGCTGGGCGGTCATAAAAATGTTATTCCCAGTGACATATTTCATCCGGTTTAATCGTAATTTATACGCATATATTGTTTATATAATAAATTACGCTGTGCGTATCTATGTGTGTAACAATTTTAGAGTTCGGATTCTAGAGTTAGGGTTAGTTTTAGGGTTAGGGTTAGGGTTACGGTTACGGTTAACAGTCTAGTTAGGGTTAGGGTTAGGGTTAGGGTTAGGGGATTAATGCGATATACACTGTTACAGCGCTAACTGTTTTCAACTGAATAGACGTCAGTGATTAGTAGAAATTATCGAAATAAGACAATTTTTTACATGAAATAAATTCGAATACAAAAATATTTTTCTGTTCTATAACACAAAATAGATAAGTATACGAAGTTTGAAAGTCTTTCCGTACCAAAAACACTACATAAAACATAAATGAAAACTGGCGCCCCCGTTTTAAAATAGATCCATTACTTTACTTTAATCCCGAAACGCGTATGTAGCTAATCTGAGTCGTGTGGATTCATTATTTTTTCTATATCTCTCTATGTATATATATATATATGCATACATAGAGAGAGAGAGAGAGTTGATAGATATACATACATACATATATATACACACATACGCATATACATGTAATACATACACGCAAACACGCACACTAACAGTAACACAGACCTGTAACAGCTACACTATATGCACAAACACGACCGCTTGTTTTACAATGGCATCACAAATGAACTTATTCTGTTTATTCACCAATTAGTCGGCCATATTGTCTGGTCCTGTATTCTCTGGGGAGTTGATTGGAAGGATTGAACGGCGGCGCGGCTTAAAAACATATCAAACAACGACGACGACAATTACGACGACAACAGCAACAATGACAAGAACAACATCAACGAGGCTGAAATGTAAAAATATTATTAATTATGTAGGCGTAGGTTATATAAGCTGTGTGGTTAGGAAGCGCGCTTTGGAGTCACGTGGTTTCATGTTTAGTCACACTGTGTGGTATCAGGGGCGAGTGTCTTCTCTCATAGATCCGGTTTGACCAATGCCTTGTGAGTAGATGGAAACTGTGCAGAAGTCCGTCACATATAATAATAATAATAATAATAATAATAATAATAATAATAATAATAATAATAATGAAGCAAAAAAATGCTTTCTAATTGATGTATCAATACCAGCAGATGACAACGTTTCCCCAAAAGAAATGGAAAAACTTTCAAAATACAAAGACCTGGAAATAGAGGTAACTCGAATGTGGAATCTAAAAACAGAAACAATTCCTATCATAGTAGGTGCCTTAGGATTAATAAAAAAATATTCAGGCAAATACATAACAAAAACACCAGGACTTACAAATATATATAACATACAGAAAATTGCACTACTGGGCACTG
>NW_026374241.1:11093-12489 GCF_001194135.2 Octopus bimaculoides | reverse complement strand
AGCGGGATGAGCTACTCGACCTGAAGAAAATTCTAACTGGGCCCCACCTGCGAGGTCATGAGCTGTTTATCTTGATATGAGATCACCATGTCGTGCACATATGGCTGTGATGCATGTGCCTGGTGTAGCCTTATCAGACGGGTAGTCATGATGGGTATAATGGGCTTTGTATATTTTAACCCCAGTGTCACTTTGATAGCATGCACTGTTCTCTCACTCAATAATAATAATAATAATAATAATAATAATAATAATAATAATAATAATAATAATACTCAAGGATTGGGAAAAAAAACCCACATGCTTACTGATAGACTTTGCAGTCCTTTCTGATCAAAACATTGTACAAAAAGAAGTGGAGAAGTTGTCAAAGTACAAAACCTCGAAACTGAATTATTCAAAATGTGGAGCATGAAGGTAAAAACAGTACCAATGATAATTGGAGCATTGGACATGATAAAAAAAAAAGCATGAACATATGAACAAAAACGTAGGAACTATACCTGGATCCTCAACATTACACACTATCCAAAAGATAGCCCTGCTAGGAGAAGCCCACATCCTACGCAAGGCACTATCAATTCAATAAGGCAACTTAAACAAAACGACCCACAGACACAAGACACACTCTATACAGCATTTAACCAGTGAAATAAACTTCCACCAGCAAGTAAGAAAACCAAAGCATTCCATATTCAACACCCAATATAAGCAGTAACATAACAAAAGACATCACCACACCCCAAGAAAAAGAAAACAATGCTATACAGTTCCGGGAAGAGTTTGCACACTCCTAACAGCAGAAAAGAACACACAATGCTGCACATACCCCAGCAACACTGAGGTGCAGCAGGTGATGCAGTAGAAAATTGCCTGAAACTACGAAATGTTGAACAGTTATACAATAATTATGGTTTCAAATTTTGGCACAAGGCCAGCACATTTGGGGTAAGGGGAACTCAGAACACAAAGACGGACGAAATGCCGCAAAGCATCTTGACCGGTGCGGTAAAGATTTTGCCAGCTCAACTACACCAACAACAGCAATAATAATAATAATAATAATCCTTTCTACTATAGGCACAAGGCTTGAAATTTTGGAGGAGGGGACTAGTCAATTACATTGACCTCAGTGTTTCACTGGTACTTAATTTATCGATCTGGAAAGGCTGAAAGGCAAAGTCTACCTCAGTGGAATTTGAACTCAGAACTCAAGAACAACCGGTCTGGGATTCAAAATCAACATCCAGCGCTTCTGAGTTCGACACTCTAAGCACTAGGTCATGCGTCTTGTAGTTGTATCAGATTAGGGTGGTAGTAAAAGTAGTGGTTACAATTGGTTGTGGTAGTGGTGGTGGTAGTAACTCTGGTAGTAGTATGATTGTGTTTGCCCCCC
>NW_026374241.1:7864-8334 GCF_001194135.2 Octopus bimaculoides | reverse complement strand
TGTAAGTGCAAGCATAGCTGTGTTGTAAGATCTTTGCTTCCAGACCACATGGTTCCGCGTTCAATACTCCAGCATGGCATCTTAGGCAAGTGTCTTCTACTATAGTCCCGAGCCAACCAAACCTTTGTGAGTGGATTTGGTTGGCGGAAACTGACAAGACCATGATGATGGAAGTTGTATACATTTGGACATTTGGTTGCTATTTCTAGCAAACCTAACTACCATGTATGGATCTTCTTTGCTCACTCATACATACAAATATCCATACAGAAGGCAGTAGGGTGTGATTTTAGAGAGATTTGGCTGCTACTATTTCCATCAGATTTACCTACCTTATAGATGTCTCCTTCATTGGCTCATACATAAACAGGTGCGCGCACATACACATACACACACAGACACACATACACACACATTACATTGGTAATCTTCTGTTGGTTGTTTTTTCCTCGCATTGGGTACTAAATGTG
>NW_026374241.1:6425-7854 GCF_001194135.2 Octopus bimaculoides | reverse complement strand
CGTATTCTCAAACATACACGCTTGCGCAGCTGACTGCTGGTGGTCCTTTATTTACGTCAGACCGGAAGTTCCTACTGTTAGTTCAAAAAGGGTCAATAGAGAGGTCCCCCCACCAGAGGGCCGACCGGATGTTGACCTGCTGAAGTTTCACTGGAGACAATTTTCCTCGTCTTTTTTGTGGGTGTCGGGAAAATTGATGTTGCGGTTGTAGTAGTGAGGTACTGGCAGTGTTGTTCTAGTTGTTGTAGTGCAGTGGTGGTGGTTGTGATGGTGGTAGTGATGATGGTTGTGGTAATGGTGGTGGATGTTGTGGTAGTAGTTGTTGTGTTGTTGGTGGTGATGATTGTGGTCGTGGTTTGGTGGTTGTGGTGGTGGTCTGGTGGTTGTAGTGGTGTTTTGATTGTTGTTGTGGTGGTGCTGGTGGTGGTTGTGGTGGTGATCATGGTTGTTGTGGTGGATGTTGTTGTAACGGTTGTCCTGGTGGTGGTGGTTGTGGAATTTCTTGTAGTGGTGGGAGTAGTCGATGGGGTGCAAGTGGTGATGGTGGTGTTAGTGTTGTTGTTGTTGGTGGTGTTGGGGTTGCTGGTGGCAGTTGTGGTAGTGGTAGCTGTGGTTGTGATGCAGCATGTGACAAAGTTGGGCCCTTTGAAATATAGGGGCTACTCATTTTTGCCGGCTAAGCGGACTGGAACAACGGGAAATGAAGTATCTTACTCAAAAACACTGGCACTCCGTCCATTACAATGATAAAGGTCCCAGTTGATTGGATCAGGGGGAGGGCCTACTTGCGAAATTAACGTACGTGTAACTGAGGACTCTGAGAGATTTAGCATGATAGAGAATGTGAAGGCTGGCCCCTTTGTAATTACAGGTACAACTCATTTTTGCCAGCTGAGTGGACTGGGGCAAAGTGAAAATAAAGTATCTTGCTGAAAGACACAACATCGCCGAGAATCGAACTCAAGACCTTACGATGGTGACCTGATTATCCTAACCCCTAAATATTTGCAAGCGGTTAAGATGGCAGTAGTAGTAGTGGTGGTGGTGGCAAGTGGTTGTGACTGTGGTGGTAGTTGCATGCTTGATAACCTGTGTTGGTTTCCTTACGTCCTTGTAACTTAGCGGCTCAGCAATAGAGATGAGACCGATAGAATAAGTATCAGTGCACTGGGGTCGATTTGTTCGATTAAAACCCTTCATGGCCGTGCCTCAGCATGGCCGCAGTCCAATGATTGAAACAAGTAAAAGATGATATGTATGCATGTAAGTGCAAGCATAGCTGTGTTGTAAGATCTTTGCTTCCAGACCACATGGTTCCGCGTTCAATACTCCAGCATGGCATCTTAGGCAAGTGTCTTCTACTATAGTCCCGAGCCAACCAAACCTTTGTGAGTGGATTTGGTTGGCGGAAACTGACAAGACCATGATG
>NW_026374241.1:5092-5672 GCF_001194135.2 Octopus bimaculoides | reverse complement strand
ATATTTCATACATAGGCGAAGGAGTGGCTGTGTGGTAAGTAACTGGCTTACCAACCACATGGTTCCGGGTTCAGTCCTACTGGGTGGCATCTTGGGCAAGTGTCTTCTACTATAGTCTCGGGCCGACCGAAGCCTTGTGAGTGGATTTGGTAGACGGTAACTGAAAGAAGCCCGTCGTATATATGTATATATATCGCTTGACAACCGATGCTGGTGTGTTTACGTCCCCGTAACTTAGCGGTTCGGCAAAAGAAAACGATAGAATAAGTGCTAGGCTTCCATAGAATAAGTCCTGGGGTCGATTTTCTCGACTAAAGGCGGTGCTCCAGTATGGCCACAGTCAAAAGACTGAAACAACTAAAAGAGTAAAAAAAGTATAAAAGAGTACATACATACATACACACATACATGAATGTGATCTGCGGGATCTATTTCTACCAGGTCTAGCTACCATGGCTCATACATACATACATACATACATACATACATACATACATATATATGATGAAGGGGATGTTTCTATGTGGCCTGCTTGTTTGTTGCACCTTGTTTACCATTTTTGTCCTTGTTCTTTTGCCAC
>NW_026374241.1:4489-5082 GCF_001194135.2 Octopus bimaculoides | reverse complement strand
GTACCCAGTTATGTATCTATATGTACATGTGGATGAACGTATATACATACATGTACATATATATGCATATACTCATATATTGTTTGTATATATATATATATATATATATATATATACACATAAAACAGCAGGGTATGATTTGAGGGATATTCAGCTGCTATTTCTAACAGATCTATCAACTATATAGAGGTCTCCCTTGTCGCCTTGTTTTTAAAGTTTGACTTGTAACTAATCTGGTGGGGAGGGAAGGAGTTTGTCTAAGATTTAAGGTTTGGTAAATTAGAGGGTGCGGGCAGACAGGTGGAGGTGGTGGTGGTGGCCATCTTAGGAAAGGATGGGTTATTAGGAAATGGGTAGAATTGAACCGAGTCTGCTCGTCTACAGTTTCCGGAACATTAAACAAGCAACTGGTGTCGTTGTCGTCCCCACTCCGTCCCCACTCCGTCCCCCTCCAAATGCCCACCCCTTCCAACACTACCACCGCAGCTCAACCGTAATGTGCACACACCCTATCTTCTCATACACCCCCAACCTTTCCATCTACCCTTATATTACCCGAATATTTCACTTTGTCTCACCATTTTTAGTTCATT
>NW_026374241.1:2697-3946 GCF_001194135.2 Octopus bimaculoides | reverse complement strand
CACCACCACCACCACCACCACCACTACCACGACGTTCACCACAACTGCCAGGACCGTTATCGAAACGAGGCAGTCTGTATGTGGTCACTTGACAAGGTAGAAATAATAGCTAAATACTAAACAAACCATATCATGTCCACCAGCATCGCTCCCTTGATGACCACCACCAAGAAAAGAACTTCCAACTGAGGGCGATTGTCTCTGCTTATTAAGTTACCGAGGCTGCCCTATGTGGTGGTCACCTGATGGGCTAGAAATTGCAGCCACATGTCAGTGGAATCAGCCCAACCTCCGCCATCTTAAGAATGGACACGTAGAATAATATAGTGTTGGGTTTCTTCTGCTTTCGGGGTGGTCACGTCTGGAATGTCCTTGATGAACTGGGTTGATCAGGGGTTAAGTAACAACAACAACTATAACGACTATTGCATTATGTGAGAATAAAAGATGGGAGGGTCACGGCTGGAGCATCTTTCACTTGTTCGTATGAGTGGTTATAGTCGTTGTATAGTATAACAGTTTCTATTAGTGGGGGTAGTTGCTGTTGTTTAGCGTAAGATGTCCCAGCCGTGACCCTCCCATCTTTTATTCTGACATATGGTTATGGGATTTCTGTATCCATGAAAAAGATGGGAATGTCACGGAAGGAATGCTCGATCAAGGTTGATCGGGCATAAGTCTGCTTGGTTAAGATTGCCGCGGGCTAAAAACAGTAAATTCTACTAGAACGACGAAAACGAATCTAATTTGTCATTTGACCCGTTCGAAATGGCAGATGAATCTCCCTCAAATGAGATATTAGAGTCTTTAAAAAACAAAACAAAGCAAAAAGCAATGGTTATGTTGGATAATGTAGTCATTTGTTTTAGGAAGAAAGGATGGGATGGTCGTGGAAGGAGCGCCTTTGATCAGAGTCCTCCCCCTCGATCAGGTTTAGCCTGGGTTTAAAGACCAACATTATTTCTACCATCATCTCCAGCACTAACACACACACCACTGCCATCGGCATCACCATTATCGTCACTACCACCACCACTACCATCACCAGCACCACACCATCACCAGCACCACCATCATCATCATCACCACCATCATCATCATCACCATCGCTACCGACACCCCCATCACCACCAGCACCAATACGAGCATCATCATCATCACCACCATCAGGACCACCACACCATCACCACCTCCTCCACCACCACCATCAGCATTACTACCATCACCACCGCCACCACCACCAACACCA
>NW_026374241.1:0-320 GCF_001194135.2 Octopus bimaculoides | reverse complement strand
ATATATATATATATAAATAAATATTATATGTATGTGTCTCATGAAAGACAAGGTGTGCAACAAAATTCACTGTTTCGTCCGAAGACACGCCAGATAACTGAACTGGTTATTATAAGGAAGAGATCCTTATAATGACATAAGGATATTGGCAGAAAGACAGACATATTGAAGAGCATAAGGCTAGGCAAGACCTACAATAGCTGGGCTGTGGATGCTTTTAAGAGAACATATTGATATACAAGCTAAAATTATAATTTTACGAGTGACCACAATAAAAATTATCTATCTATCTATCTATCTATCTATCTATCTATCTATCT
>NW_026374240.1:0-218 GCF_001194135.2 Octopus bimaculoides | reverse complement strand
GAGGCAGATTTCCTACTGCTGGATGCCATTCCTGTTCCCAACCTTCACCTGTTTCCAAGCAAGGTAATATTTTTCCATACCTAAGCATGATTTCTATGAAAGACTGGAAACAAACAACCTGATTTGTATGATGATGACACTCGTTTATAACCACTGTATGATGTCTAGGTGAAGGTGCAATGGCCCAGTGGTTAGGGCAGCGGACTCGCGGTCATAGG
>NW_026374239.1:0-382 GCF_001194135.2 Octopus bimaculoides | reverse complement strand
AAGGTGATGCTCCAGCATGGCTGCAATCAAATGACTGAAACAAGTAAAAGCATATATACAGTATATATAAAAGGGTTGGACAAAATAATGGAAACACCAAGCATCATAGTACCATAAGTCTGAAATATCTATATAACCGTGAAAAGCTTGTTTATTTTTATGTTTTTTTTTTATTTATTATTTGTGTTATTTAATATGTTTTGCTAAAATTGCTGTTTCTTTTCAGATATCATCAGAAAAAGGTAAGTAAAATTCATTAAAATAACAGATTTATCGTACTTTCAAAGAGGTCAAATTGTTGGTGCTCGTATGGCAGATGCTAGCATTACGAGAACAGCCGAAATGTTTGGTGTATCAAGAAGTACTGTCTCAAAAGTAATGA
>NW_026374238.1:0-251 GCF_001194135.2 Octopus bimaculoides | reverse complement strand
TATGTATGTACGTATGTACGTATGTATGTATGTATGTATGTATGTATGTTTTTGCGCCTGTGCTTCTCTGTGTGCGTAAGAAATCCAGTGGTAGATAATAGTGTTGGTTTTGTATACCGTCTAAATTTCCTATATAATTTGTAGGATTATTGCTGTATATATACAACTATTTCAGCTATGTTCAAGCGCTCTTACGTTTTTTTCGTAAATGATCAACGAGTTTTGTTCACTATGTATTACAGGCTTTTCCA
>NW_026374237.1:0-364 GCF_001194135.2 Octopus bimaculoides | reverse complement strand
TCTCCTGTGTAAAATTTCTAACTTCCGGTCAGCCATAGCTATGACTGACCATTGACCGAATGCTATTCAAATTTTTTCTCTGTGTTTTTCGCCTTTTCTCCGTATTCTTTCTGTTGAAGAGCGTAGCTCGAAACGTTAAGGACTTTCCGTATTCCCAAGTGTCATACTAATACATCCTTTTGTTGTTTACACCACCTGTCCTCGTCTGTTGTTTTTTCGTACATTCTCCCATATATGTATATATATTTATTTATTTATGGATTTCAGCCAAGTGGCTGTGGTCATGCTGAAGCACCACCATGATTTTCTGTCTTTATATGTATATATGTATATATATATGTATATATATATATATGTACATATA
>NW_026374236.1:461-592 GCF_001194135.2 Octopus bimaculoides | reverse complement strand
GTAGCTCGCTCCCCAACCTCATGGTCCGGGTTCATTCCCACTGCCTGGCATCTTGGGGAAGTGTCTTCTGCTATAGCCTCAGGCCGGGCAATGCCTTGTGAGTGGTTTCGGTAGATGGAAACCGTAAGAAG
>NW_026374236.1:180-362 GCF_001194135.2 Octopus bimaculoides | reverse complement strand
GTGTGTGTTTGTCACCATATCATCACTTGACAACCGATGTTCGTGTGTTTACATCCCCGTAACTTAGCGGTTCAGCAAAATAGAACGATACAATAATTGCTGAGTTTACAAACAATAAGTCCTGGGGCCGATTTGTTCGGCTGAAGTTGATGCTCCAGCATGGCCGCAGTCAAATGACTGAA
>NW_026374236.1:0-122 GCF_001194135.2 Octopus bimaculoides | reverse complement strand
ATTTATTTTCTTGATTTTCTCACAGAATGCTGGACATTATACAAGCAATCACAGAAAAGATTCCACTGGAAAAGCAGCAGCTCACAGCTGTATATTCTAATCTTGGTATAGGTGCTATGAAA
>NW_026374235.1:0-541 GCF_001194135.2 Octopus bimaculoides | reverse complement strand
TGTGTGTGTGTGTGTGTGTGTGTGTGTGTGCATTTATGATATATATAGATATGTATGCATATGTATATGCGTGTGTGTGTTTAATGTTTTCCCCTACATTCACACACAGACATATCAATATATGTCTATCTTTATGTGTTTGTATGTTTGTGTGCATATCTGTATGGAAATAGATAGATAGATAGCTAGCTAGCTAGCTAGATAGATAGATAGATAGCTAGCTAGCTAGCTAGCTAGATAGATAGATAGATAGATAGATAGATAGATAGATAGATAGATAGATAGATAGATAGATAGATAGATAGATGGTTGCCCGCGAAACTTGGTCACAGTCGAATCCAATTAAGCCGCTGTATAGACAATAATGGAACATAACAAATAAAGCTGTATGTGCTCTAAGAGCATATACATAGAAAAGAAAAAAAAGTAAAGTTTGCTAATTTATCTGATAAGTCAATCAAAAATAAAAATGTGCAAAAGAGAAAAAGAGAAAAGTCAATACTTCGATGCTTTGTTGCTGTTCCATATTCTTCATCCAATC
>NW_026374233.1:0-432 GCF_001194135.2 Octopus bimaculoides | reverse complement strand
TATATATATATATATATATATATATATATATATATATAGTCGCGCGGATATGTATACATTTTCTGAGAGCGTGCGGATATGTGTGTGGAATCGAGTTACGCTGTTACGCTTGACCGATTACTAGGGGGACCGTTATGTTAGAGTCTGAATTAGGGAGGGCTCTGCTGTCTAAAACAACCATCACATCACTCTTACACACACACACACGTCTTTATTGCTTCAATACTCGCACAGAAAAATACTTATCCGATACCTCGAGTGTTCTGACTACTACTACTACTACTACTACTACAGCTATTATTCATGATATCAGTACTTATACTACTAACACTACTGTTAATACTACTACTTCCATCATGTAAATGTGTCGCCATTAAAGATTTTATTTATTCAATTATTTTTTTATGTCCATGCTTTTCGAAGTGACTTAGA
>NW_026374232.1:0-810 GCF_001194135.2 Octopus bimaculoides | reverse complement strand
CACAAGAAGAAGCAAGTCAATTGGGCTAGTTAGCCATTGATTTAATTATGCGGAGATTATATAATGAATCATTTACGATCGTTTCGATGTGCCAAATGGTTTGGCAGATCTCTTCAGAATGTTGACGGTACCCACACAAGTAATCTCTAGGAGTGCCTTCGGATTTAACTATCCCCTGGTTGCTTAGGTACTTCAGACTACCCCTGAAATATTGAAGCAATCCTATCATATATATATATATAATATGAGTGTGTGTGTATTATGGAGGGAACTTTTAGTAGAAGTAGATTCAGGAAGGCATGAGACGAGGTGGTGAAACATGATCTTTGAACTTTGGGTCTCAGGGAGACAATGACTGGTGACCAAGACCTTTGGCGATATGCTGTGCTTGAGGAAACCGTTCAAGCCAAGTGAAATTATAGTTGTGGCCAATGCTGGTGTCATGTAACTAGCATATAAAAAGAACCTTTCAAGCTTTGGGATTCACAGAGGCAAAGTGGCCAATGCCAGTGGTATGTGAAGAATACCTTTCAAGTGATAGGCCTCGCGGAGGCACTGACCAAGACATTTGGCATTATGCTGTGCTTGAGAAGACTGATCAAGCCAAGTAAAATTCCAGCTGTGCCAGATACTAGCATTATACCCATGCCGGTGGCACATAAAAGTACCCATCACACTCTCAGAATGGTTGGCATTTGGAAGGCCATCCAGCCATAGAAAGCCACACCACCCTTGGTCAAACCATCCAACCCATGTCAACATGGACAACAGATGTTAAATGATGATGATGATGATGTATGTGTATATATA
>NW_026374231.1:0-260 GCF_001194135.2 Octopus bimaculoides | reverse complement strand
TATACATGCATATATGTGTGTGTTTGTATGTATATGTGTATTTAAATATTAATAGGAAGCAGCCTGAGGGATATAAACAATAACGAACACACATACACAAGGAATATCTTTTGTCAGTCCGTGAGCTGGACACAATTGTAGGCGTAAGAGAATAGATTTTCACATGAATTTTTCTGGTATTAAAACACCTGGAAGGCATAAACAAGCGAGATCACTCGCATCAGGTTCCGTTACAGGAGAGATAGACATTAATGTTTCTT
>NW_026374230.1:0-368 GCF_001194135.2 Octopus bimaculoides | reverse complement strand
ATATATATACATACACATACACACACACATACACATATACAAATAAGTATATATGCACTAATATACACGTACACCCAGTCAAATCTTCTTCAGACCAGCTCTAATATGGCGGAAACGACAATAATCATTATGTACGAACGTTAATACAGACATCTTTGAAACTCTCCGAGATTTCAAGAACCCACGGTTTCATGTTGTAAGATACGTACACACATATTCAGGAAAAGATACGATTAATGATAACTGCATTTTAATCTATCTTGGTATAAGATCTCGGTATACATATATTGCTATAAAAACCAACAGGTAAATATTCGTCTGGTAAGTCGCTTTGGTTAAAAAAAATAAGGCGACTTTAAATTTTTTTT
>NW_026374229.1:0-239 GCF_001194135.2 Octopus bimaculoides | reverse complement strand
ATATACGCACGTACGTATATACACATACATATTCGTTCGTATAGCCTCGTTGCCTGACATAAACCAAAAGCAAGGTGTACCATTATCTGAGCTAGAATGTTATTGCGAATACCGTATTTACTTAGGTGTAAATACCATTCTGCAAAACTCTCCGCTGTTCCTGGTGTAAAAGTCAGATAAATATCCTTATATGTATAATATCGTTTTTGTTTTTGTTTTATCCAATGGAACGCGAGTAT
>NW_026374228.1:0-3148 GCF_001194135.2 Octopus bimaculoides | reverse complement strand
ATACATACATACATACATGCGGAACATATATACGTACCACATATTCTGCTCACCGTCGCAAAACAATGACACAAGAGGAAGCTAAATAAATATCAGAAAGGCTGCAGAATTGCTACAAATGCTGATAAAAATGTAGCTTATTGACATAAAGCAGAACTATATATCTTCAAGGACTTGTGAATGACACCAAGATGTTAAAAATGGCCGCAAGCTGTTTTTCACATGCGAGTTTGATGCTTGGTTTTTGCCTCATTTCACTTCACTTCATTCTCTTATTTGCAATTTCCGACCGTAGTGATTAGCTTGCAGAAATGAAGAAGAATCTCTACAGAATAATATCCTCTAAATGAAACACCAACGTAACTGCCACAGCCGCCGTCTCTACCAGTAATGTAGAGATAATGAAACAACGATCCACCGAGATAGCGTCTTGTAGATGTTGAATTTGCTAGAAATAACAGATGTAAAATATTACTCAAATCGCTGTCGACCGTCTTGAAAATGAAGGACGCATTGAGCAAATTAGACTGGCTGCCAACTTCACCATTACCTTTTGTCTTCAATCTTTTATTTGTTTCAATCATAGCGTTGAAGGGTTTAGTCGGAAAACCAGCCCTATTACTTTTCTTTTTAAAGCTTGTTACTTATTCTATCGGCTGCTTTCGAGATCTGCTAAGTTTCGAATACCTACACAAACCATAACCGGCTATCAAGCTTTGGCGAGGGACAAGCACACACATAGATACAGACACATACACGCATACACACGCACACACACATGTATACATATATACATACATTACAGACATACATATATATTGGCATTCCTTTCAGCGCTTTAGGTTCTGAGTTCAAATTTTGCCAAAATTAGTCGTGTCCTTCATCCGTTCGCAGTCGATGAGATAAATACTAGCTGAGTACTGGGGTCGATGTAATCGAATTAAAGCCTCCACCAAAATTATAGGCCTTGTGCCAAAATTTGAAAGAATTACCATTACTAACTCGACGTATCTCAGAATCAGTAATTCCGCGAGCAAGACATCGTCGTTATTAATTACCGCTGAGGTCAGTTTTGCTTTCCATCCGTCTAGAGTCGACGGTATCGACTAACCACTCACATCAAAATTACTGGTCTTGGTCTAAGTTTGAAACAGTTATTATTATCATTATTATTATTATTATTATTATTATTATTATTATTATTATTATTACTACTACTACTACTACTACTGCCGCTACTACTACTACTACTACTACTACTACTACTACTACTACTACTGCTGCTGCTGCTGCTGCTGCTGCTACTACTACTACTACTACTACTACTACTACTACTACTACCAAGAATACTAGTACTGGTACTATTAATGATGATGATGATGATGATGATTATCATGATGATGATGATGATGATGACGATGGCGATGATGATGATAAAAAATAAAAGTAAAAATAATAATAATGAAACGAAACAGAAGCAAAGACGCCAATGAGCATCACTGTGAAAATCATTATCATTATTATTACTATTATTATTATTATTATTACTAGGGCAATAAGGCAGCGAGCTGGCAGAATCGGTAGCGCGGTTGTCGAAACGTTTAGCAGTATTTCGCCCGTCGCTACGTTCTGAGTTCAAATTCCGCCAAGGTCTACTTTGCCTTTTATCTTTTCGATGTCGATAAAATAAATACCAGATGTACACTGGGGTTGATGTAATCGACTCACCCTACCTCTCCCAAGCTGCCCTTGTGGCAAAAATTTGAAATGATTATTATTAGGGCAGTGGATTGGCAGAATCTTTATGGCACCGGAAAAATACTTTGGGCTTATTTCTTCTGGCTCTTATTTCTTCTGAGTTCAAATTCCACTGAAATAAACCCCTCCTTTCATTATTTTGCGTAAAAGTGATGATGAAATGATATGACTCTCTCTCTCTCTCTCTCTTTACTCTTTTACTTGTTTCAGTCATTTGACTGCGGCCATGCTGGAGCAGCGCCTTTAGTCGAGCAAATTGACCCCAGGACTTATTCTTTGTGAGTCTAGTACTTATTCTATCAGTGCCTTTTGCCGATCCGCTAAGTTACGGGGACGTAAACACACCAGAACCTGTTGTCAAGCGATGTTGGGTGGAGGGACAAACACAGACACACAAACATACATACACACATACAGATATATATATACATATATACGACGGGCTTCTTTCAGTTTCTGTCTATCAAATCCACTCACGAGGCTTTGGTCAGCCCGAGGCTATAGTAGAAGACACTTGCCCAAGGTGCTACGCAGTGGGACTGAACCCGGGACCATGTGGTTCGTAAGCAAGCTACTTACCTCACAGCCACTCCTACGCCTACAATAAGTGTCTACAATAAGTGCAATAATTCTCAGTTAGTCGATTCCATTCAACCGTTTACTTGACAGATACTTTATTGTATCGACCCCAGAAGGATGAAAGGTAAACCTCGGTGGGATTTGAACTCAGAACGTAAAGAAACGGAATATATACCGCAGTTTTTTTCTTCCGACGCTCTAAGGTTTTCTACTCGCATGCTGCCTTATTGGATAATGTGATATTGTGATGCTATGTGTGAAAAAAAAATGCAGGTTGGTCATAGCTAGAGCGCCTTTGATCAAAGGTTCGTTTCATCAAAGCTGACGTATGATTACCCAGCAACAACAACAGTTAGAACGAAGCCACAACCACCACCACCACCACCGACAACGATTTCAGTTCTTAACTTGTGAGGCCTCACATGAGGAGCCAAGCTTTTGTTATGACTGGTATAAGCAACTTAACACAGAGCAGATGCGCCATTACACACCACAAATATTTGAGCACAAATACAGGTTTGTTTTTCTGGACTTCGGTTTTCAGTTTGATGCATTTAAACCAAATCCAACATCTGAAGGGCCCAGACAAAGAGACACCTCGTTAGCCAGTCAAAACACTAATCTGTTTCATACACTAGCGAAGCAAAGCGATGCTTTTAAATAGCAGCGGACATAATAAGCAACTTCAGTCTGTGTGTGTAGATTAGTTTTCTGCCAAACAATAATCTCCCTGGAAGAATCCACACAAGGCAGAATGAAGTGACACACTCGCACGCACGCACACACACACACACACACACACACACACACA
>NW_026374227.1:0-289 GCF_001194135.2 Octopus bimaculoides | reverse complement strand
CTGTGTTTACTTGTTCTGTTTTTACGCAGAACAGCGTGGGGTGAAGGTGTTTTGGTCAAGAACACAACGCTCTGCCCGGTTCAGGAATCGAACCTACGACCTAGCGATCGTGAATGCAAAGCTACATCAAGTACGCTATGCACCTTCACACAACACACACGTGTGTGTATCCCCGTCCGTCCGCGCGCTTGTATGTGTCTGTCTGTATTTTGTCCGAATAACGATTATGGATAAAATATTGTTTTGCAAGCGCGCACACATATACACACACATTCATGCAAATATACAT
>NW_026374226.1:298-546 GCF_001194135.2 Octopus bimaculoides | reverse complement strand
ATAATAATAATAATAATAATGATAACAATAATGATAACAATAATAATAATAATGATAACAATAATAATGACAATGATGATGATAATAATAATGATAACAATAATAATGACAAGGATGATTAAGATGATGGTGATAATAATAATAATAATAATAATAATAATAATAATAATAATAATAATAATAATAATAATAATAATAATAATGATAACAATAATAATGCCAATACACACAGATAGAGAAATTGGATA
>NW_026374226.1:0-288 GCF_001194135.2 Octopus bimaculoides | reverse complement strand
ATAGAGAAATTGGATATGCCAATACACACAGATAGAGAAATTGGATATGCCAATACACACAGATAGAGAAATAGGATATGCCAATACACACAGATAGAGAAATTGGATATGCCAATACACACAGATAGAGAAATTGGATATGCCAATACACACAGATAGAGAAATTAAGGGGATATGCCAATACACACAGATAGAGAAATTAACGGATATGCCAATACACACAGATAGAGAAATTAAGGGGTATAAACACACGCCAGAAAAGGTCACAGAAAACGAGAAAGCAACCAT
>NW_026374225.1:0-223 GCF_001194135.2 Octopus bimaculoides | reverse complement strand
ATGCATGTAAAGATGTATGTATGTACTGTGTCTGTGTATATATGTGCGCATATGCATGTATGTATGTGTGTATGTGTGCATGTATGTGTGTATGTTTGTGTGCATATATATTTGTGTATATATATGTGTGTATATATATGTGACCGCGTGTGTATCATTGGTAATTTTCTGTTTCTGTCTTCCCTTCTTTGGACTTTTTCTATATTTCTGATAAAGAGCTCCG
>NW_026374224.1:0-228 GCF_001194135.2 Octopus bimaculoides | reverse complement strand
TCATCATCATCATGAGCATGATGGTAATGATGATGATGATGATGATGATGGTAATGATGATGATCATCATCATGAGCATGATGGTAATGATGATGATGATGATGATGATGATGATGGTGATGATGATGGTGGTGGCATTGATGATGAAGATGATGATGGTGGTGGCATTGATGATGAAGATGATGATGATGATGACGACGACGACGACAACGATGTTGATGAAGGTGG
>NW_026374223.1:0-381 GCF_001194135.2 Octopus bimaculoides | reverse complement strand
TTATATGATCGAACGCCACGCGTTCATTTCCAAGTAATTTTTATTTTAATAATTCCGATACGCACTCTACAACTATCTCTATTCTTTCTCGCTCTCTTGTTTTTCCTTTGTGTTTTTCTCTTCCTGATTTCTCTAATTCTTCTCCTCTCCCCTTCACCGTTCTCATTCTCTCCCTCTCTCTCCCTCACTCTTCCTCCTTGACTCTCTCGTTGCTCACACATGACCAACGGCTATCTTTCATTCTTCCACTTCCTTACAAAAGACAAGATGTACTTTTGCCTGTCTCTTCTCAAAGCTCGTTTCTCCAGCGTTTAACCACTTCATCTCGTTATGGCTTAACAGCCCTCGCCGTTTGTTTTTACTGTTTTGTTCTCACTGTCC
>NW_026374222.1:0-460 GCF_001194135.2 Octopus bimaculoides | reverse complement strand
ATTTAAACTCCAATTGTAGCATTCATCACTTTCCTCCTAATACTACATCCCGTAACCTAACGTTCTTACATCTAACGGTCTTTTTAAACTTAGCTATGTAGTGTTCTTCCAAATATGTAATTTTCACATTCGGTACAAGTCTTGCATTCAAAGAATGGTTCCCTGAAGAGAAAATTACATGTATAATAACATCTTTTATTCCTTTGGAATAGAGTGCATATAATTTTCGAAACATGTGTTGGAATTAAAGGAACTTATTTATTATATGCGTTTTGCTCCATTTATTCTTTATTATATATGTATACAATAAAATATTATAACAATAAATTAATATTACAATATATTAAATACGATATAATATAGGTAGCTAAGCAAGTAAAAACCAAAAACATACAATACATCAATAAGGATGCAAAATAGCACCTACAATTGCTAGAAATAAGAGGTAAATATATACACA
>NW_026374221.1:0-325 GCF_001194135.2 Octopus bimaculoides | reverse complement strand
AAAAAAAAAAGAAAAAGAAATCAAACAACCAAACAAAATTAAAATATTTTTTAGTTGATATGTAATCTATATTTTTAATTTGTTACATATTTGTGCTTTGCTGTCTTTGATTTGTTCTTGTCTTTCTGGTTCGTTTTAACGGAAGCATCTTGGAGATAGGGTCCAACGTTTTAATTTTCCAAATATGATACTACTTTTTTTTAAATCAGAGAGAATTTCTTGATGATAACAACAACAACAATAACAATAAATCAAGGAGTAATAGTAATGGCAGCAATAATAACAATAACGATGATGACGATGATGATGATGAAGATGATGATGA
>NW_026374220.1:0-226 GCF_001194135.2 Octopus bimaculoides | reverse complement strand
TCGAAGCCTCAACTTCACTCACGACATGTGACACTTCAGCTCTGCTATTCGGCCACAATATCTTATGTACAAACATTCTATCTACTATGAACTGGTATTTCCCTATCTTTGTGTTCAGGACGCTTATTCTCTATGTTATGGACTCTTATTCCATGCTCTGTATTTCTCATTCACTCACTCACACATATTATGTATACACACTCTTGTACACGAAGGCCTGTCTTAT
>NW_026374219.1:0-410 GCF_001194135.2 Octopus bimaculoides | reverse complement strand
TTAAACGATGATGATGATGATGATGATGATATATATATATATACATCTATCTATCTACATATATATAATTGAAATTTATAGAAAAACAAGAAATTTTAGAATGACAGGGTTAGTGGGTAGATCTGGCTAGTTTGAAAGTAAAACAGGAGGAATTCTTAGGCCAGATGTAGTTGGTTTGAATCAGGGGTTGAAAGAAACCTGGCTGTTTCTTGCAATACATCCCAATACGTACATCTAAATCAGGGTTTCTCAAACATTTTTTTATTATTATTTTATTCTGGTGGACCTCCGTAATCATTCAATGTTTAGAAACTAGTTTTATAGATGCTTCATTCAAAATACCTATTTTGTTTTTCACACATAAACTTGCAATGCATATATATATATATATATATATATATATATATATA
>NW_026374218.1:0-550 GCF_001194135.2 Octopus bimaculoides | reverse complement strand
ACGCCAGAACAGGACAAAATGAGAAATATACAGAATAAAGAATTATCTATAGACTGCAGTTTTGAACATTAACGTTATACTTACGTAATAACATCCGTGTTCTCATCAGCATAGACGCTCTAGAATCAACATAATTTGCAGAACTATACAAGAATTGTCTTCATGAAATAAGACTTGCATCAAAATTCCGGAAACAATACTGCAGAGAATAATTCACTGCAGTATATATTGCCGGTTGGAGAATATAACTATTTAAATTATTATTTATATAGATAGGGTGATAAATTGAATATTAATTCAATTTAAAACCAAGTGGCCTAGCATATAAAAAAATCTGAAAATTCAGAAAAAATTGTATTACATGTGTATAAGGGATGACCACTAGGTGGATATCCAATATGCTAGAAAGAAGTCATCAACAACCCAACCACAAAGAAAAATAATGTTCTCCAGAACAGGACAAAATGAGAAATAGACAGAACAGAATAAAGAGTTATCTATTTTCTTTGTGGTCGGGTCGTTGATGACCTCTTTCTAGCATATTGGATGT
>NW_026374217.1:0-318 GCF_001194135.2 Octopus bimaculoides | reverse complement strand
CTTCGCAAGCGGAGTTTAGTGTCCAATGAAGGAATGTTATGCATAAGTGGCTGGCTACATCCATGGCAGAGGCCTTGGAGTTTGGTCTCACTTGGCTTGCCGGGTCTTCTCACGCACAGCATATTTCCAAAGGTCACGGTCACAAGTCATTGCCTCGGTGAGGCCTAATGTTCGGAGGTCATGCTTCACCACCTCATCCCAGGTCTTCCTGGGCTTGCCTCTTCCACAGGTTCCCCCAACCGCTAGGGTGTGGCACTTTATCACACATTTATCCTCATCCATTCTCGCCACATGACCATACCAGCGCAATCGTCTCTC
>NW_026374216.1:0-476 GCF_001194135.2 Octopus bimaculoides | reverse complement strand
TCGCAGTTTACACTATTACAGCCAATAACAGCTGCAATAAGCTGTATAACTATATAAACACCCATGTGTGATTGTATTTCTACTGTATTCGTTTTCCATGAATCCACGTAGAACTAAGTTGGACTGATAATTTCTTATCCCAATAACTTGCTAAATAAGCAAATTTTATGAAACTGCAAAGCCCTTCTCATTCTAACATTAACGTCTGGTCTTCATGTACCAATAAAGCTACATAAAGACCAGTAGCCTTCATGTAGCAATAAAGTACATGAAAACTCTATGAACTTTATTGTACATAACAGAGTACAATAAAATACTGTTTCAATCACTCAGTCCCGGATCTCACTTTTCTTCCGCCCATCTTTTATTCTTGTAGACGTTTCCCATCAGATATTCATCACACTGATTTCACAAGGTGCAACAACCTAAGACGATTAATAAATGTTTCTAGTTCTCCATCGCTTCAATGATTTCTT
>NW_026374215.1:0-629 GCF_001194135.2 Octopus bimaculoides | reverse complement strand
ATTAATATAAACAGCAGCTTGAAATGTTTCATCAAAAGGGAGAATTGTAATTGTCAATAAATGTGACTAGGGAGTTAGAAAACACCTACTTTGCTAGAAATAAAAGTTAAAGGGCTCTAATATAATACATCCCCCTATCCAGTGTAGAAGTAATTCCGTGGAACAAGAGGTGGCTATGTGAAATGCATAGCTCGGGCGTATAATAAAGAGATGAAAGATGGAGAAACACGTACATATGCAATTATATTATTTATACCATTTATAAAAGATGTTACTTAAACGTAACCATAGTTATATTTAGCGAAGTAAAGATCGGTTCCTCAGTGGTCCAGCTTAATAATATTCATGAGGTATGCTTACGTGTTGATAATAATTTTTATTTGTTCGATGTGTATTATTGTAACAGTATGCATAGCCATTTGCGTAATACACTATACATCAACAAATGACTGAATTTTTAAACAGCTGTAAAGCATTTCAAGAACTATATTTTTTTTTCGTTAAATATATCTTTTATGAATGGTATACCTGATATAATGCCATATATATACGTGTTTGTTCCTCTTTTATCACTGTACATATGTTTGTGCGTGTGTGTTTTTGCGTGTCTGACTCTGTCAGTGTGTGTA
>NW_026374214.1:0-200 GCF_001194135.2 Octopus bimaculoides | reverse complement strand
TACGGAATTTTGTCAGTGATCAGGTCAAGGTCTCAAAGCGACGAAAATATTTTGGCAAATTAAATTTAGATGTGAAGTGAATCTAACGGCTTTTGTGTGTTCAAAATGGCTTATAAACACCTTTCACGCTGCAATTGTTTTCTTTCCACCAAACGATCTCAGATCAGATCACTTGCTATGCAAGTACATCTCTGTAATAT
>NW_026374213.1:0-329 GCF_001194135.2 Octopus bimaculoides | reverse complement strand
ATACACACACCTGTATATATATTTATATATATATATAATACATATATTTAATAGATATATTTAATACATATGCGACTATATACATAACATAAATATATCGATGCAAATGCGTCCGGCGACGGCGGTGTAGATGAATGTGTAGATTGAAATTTCACTCCCAAGACACTCAACCAGCTTTTTGGTACAAGATGGCAGCAGAGTTCTCAGATTCCAGGAGACGCAGCATGTGGCAGATTGACTCCGTTCGCAGACACACTCTCGTTTCAAACTGACATTCATTTAGACAAGTAATCACGGCTGTTAATTAACACACCAGGTGATACCATATA
>NW_026374212.1:8361-12076 GCF_001194135.2 Octopus bimaculoides | reverse complement strand
AACGATCTCGCTCGAAAATCCTACGGAAGCCAGTCAGGCGATACTGGCAATGGCCACGCTCAAAATGGTGCATTTTATGTGACACCCGCACAAGGGAGGAAAGCCGCTTGTGAGGCGCACCGTTTGCTGCCAGGAACCACTAAAGGGTGGGTTAGGGATGCCGTGGCTGATGATGTGCAGACATGCACTGAGGCTAAGACATCTCTGGCTCTACTTGGATGGTGGCCAGGTGTGGAATTCGCTTGCAGAAGAATTCTTACCACAACCAGCCTCCTTGGAGGAATTTACTCCAGATTTGATTCAAAGACAGAACACGACTGGATGGTAAAAACTTGTGCCAACAGGCACTTGTGCTAATTCAAAGGGCGGGCAAAGCCGGCAGCAGGAATACCATCTTGGTATTTTTTTAAGAGCGACGACACTCTAGGGTTCAATGAAAACCAGCTAACCAACCTGTTTCATAGAACTTTCAAGCCAGAGTATTTGGATAATTACCAAAGATCCCTGACTTGGCATTGTTATAGGAATGCATTACTCATTCGAGATAAATTGTCCAGACCCAGCATTCTAGTGTCACTGACATGCCCAAGATGTGGGCAGGGTGAGGAAACCGTCCTGCATGCCCTTGTACAGTGCCTGGAGATTTCCGGTTTAATAATTTACGTTGAATACGTGTTGTTGCATCTAGGAAGAGTACAGCTGAGTTTGTGATAAAGACTGTACCGCCAACCGAACTTTCAAAGGAAGGTGAGGCATATTTTCTCTGCACAGTCGCCGTTATGAAAGAGTGTACCTGGAGGACCAGAATGAAAGGAGTCGCGACAGGAACCTTCATCTCTGGCCCAGGCTTGCTGTATTTCTTCGGATACCATCTAAGGTACAAGATAGGGCTGGAGAGAAGACATCAGTCACGAGGCATATATGAGAAAAGATGGAAGGATGTTGTGCAGAAGTTGGCAGTGACTGTCTCTACTTAATCACTTGGCAGAAGAGTATAGTCTCTGGCCTTCTGGACCACAATCAGTGTTTTTAAAATATATATATATATATATATAGTTGCCAGTACCGCCTGACTGGCCTTCATGAGGGTCACACGTAAAAGCACCCACTACACTTTCTGAGTGGTTGGCGTTAGGAAGGGCATCCAGCTGTAGAAACTCTGCCAAATCAGATTGGAGCCTGGTGTTGCCATCCGGTTTCACCAGTCCTCAGTCAAATCGGCCAACCCATGCTAGCATGGAAAGTGGACATTAGACGACGATGATGATATATATATGTATAAGAATTAAGATTTTTACAGTTACATTTACCAAACCACCTGTTATGTTTACCTAACCTTGTATATACTACAAGGCTCTTTTCTCCCAGACAGTCAAAGGTGATTGTTGACAGTAGAGCATCAACTGTGATGATGATCATCATCATTTAACATCCGTTGTCCATGCTGGCATGGGTTGGATGGTTTGACCAGAGCTAATAAGCTGGAAGGCTGCACCAGACTTCAGTCTAATTTAGCATGATTTCTATGGCTGGATGCCCTTCCTAATGCCAACCACTCCAACAGTCTAATGGTTGCTTTTACATGCCATTGGCATGGGTGCTTTTATGTGCCATTGGCATGGATGCTTTTATGTGCCATTGGCACAGGTGCTAATTGTGTGACACCAGTATCTGCTACAGCTACAATTACACTTGGCTTGATGGGACTTCTACTCAAGCATGGTATAATGCCAAAGGTTTCAGTCATTTGAAAGGTACTTTTTATGTGCCACTGGCACAGAGGCTAGTTATGTGACACTGGCACAGGTGCTAATTATGCAACACTGGCATTGGCCACATTGCTTCCATGAGGCCCAATGCTCAAAAGGTGCTTTTTACATGCCACCTGCATGGGTGCCAGATATGTGACATTGGTGTCAGCTACAACTATGATTGCATTTGGCTTGACAGGTCTTCTCAGGCATGGCATATTACCAAAGGTCTTGGTCACTAGTCATTGCCTCCGTGAGACCCAATGTTCAAAGATCAGGTTTCACTACCTCATCTTCCCATGTCTTCCTGGGTCAACCTCTACAACAGTTACAGATCAGCACTTTTTACATAGCTGTCCTTGTCTATATGCATCACATAACCATACCAGCACAGTCGTCTCTTTTGCACACCACTTCTAATGCTTTTATGCCCAACTTTTCTCGTAAGACACTTACTCTCTGATTTTATGTGGTGTGGAGTTGGTCTACAAACCCCATATATGACTAGCCAACCAAGTTGCTTTACTTTTGTTGATTTGCATGTCTCATTGTAATTCTTTTCAGTTAGGTTATCATGTAGTATTGCGACATATAGATACATATATTGCAACTCCAAAATATGTGCAAGGTGTCCATTGCAAGCCAACTGCAGAAATTTCAATGTTGCTAAACAAAACTCTATCAAAGTTTAACTTTGAGCAACTATTAACGTTAAACATTGATACTCAGACCACATCAGCTCTTTTAAGTCTGATAAACACAATAAGCCTACTTCACTAGCCAACCAATATGTATATAACTGACCATATACATAATTTTAAGAAAAAGCATCCATGCCAATGGCACGTAAAAGCACCCATGCCAATGGCATGTAAAAGCAACCGCTAGACTGTTGGAGTGGTTGGCATTAGGAAGGGCATCCAGCCACAGAAACCATGCCAAATTAGACTGAAGTCTGGTGCAGCCTTCCAGCTTACTAGCTCTGGTCAAACACACACACACATACGCACACACATCAATTTTTCCATCTCACGCCAACTTCAAACGAAGTTCAGTCATAAAACTGTCCATGTCTCTTTTCATTTGACGCCCACTTCAAAAGATCCCTTTTCCCCAAAATACATATTAAAAAAATATTTTCACTTGTCTGGCCATTGATCGAGAGATAAAACACAAACCACCTCCTGCTGACTGCAAAACTCCCGCCAAATTAGCCGCAAGAAGCACACACACACACACACACACACGTCCATTTCATATGTCTTTCACTTTCTCTATGATTATACACATGTCCAATACAATAGCTCTCACATACATTTTCGGCTTCAACAGGTATGTATCTATTCTATAATATAAATTGTTTTTCTATAAGCGTATAACAATTACTTATCCCTTATTTCTTCACTTAGCTTTTATCTTCACTTTTCTTAAATTGGATACGTCTGCTATTAATACAATTTTCCCGTTAATTCTTACAGTTTCATTTTCTGTTAAAGCAATTCTTAATGTCAACTTCTTAATGCCTCTTCTATTTTTTCCTAGCCCCCATACTTACCGAGAACATTGATTAAAACTTTTTCTAATGCAATTCCCCTTTCTTCTGCCATTAACACAACCAGTTGCTCACACACCTTACAGTTTCTCATTCAAACTACATAATACACAGAATTGTCGCATTAATACAGTAGGGTGTTTTGAGGGAGATTTGGCTGCAATTTCTACCAGGTCTACCTACCATGTAGAGGTCTGAACTTATTTTTCATTTACAGATTTGCATTTCAAACATTTAATATAATCTTTTCCATAAATCAACTATCGTAAAAATTTTCTACCATGACATCACATTTTCTATGTATGTGTGTGTACCTTAAAAGATGTGATTAGACAGAGGTCCAATAGAATAGTTCTCAGAAACAGACTACCTAGAAATTCTTTCTTCACAACATCTGAAGCTGTTTCCTGCG
>NW_026374212.1:7449-8351 GCF_001194135.2 Octopus bimaculoides | reverse complement strand
CTAATGCAATTCCCCTTTCTTCTGCCATTAATACAACCAGTTGCTCACACACCTTACAGTTTCTCATTCAAACTATATAATATGCAGAATTATAAGGCACAGGGTCAATCATTGCAAATGGTTGGTTTCAATCTCACAGAGCAAGTGTTCTCCCATGGTCAACTTTACGTTGGATGCTCCCATGTTGGCAGGCCACAAAGTCTATACATTTGTGCATCAGAAGGGAAAACGAGAAATGTTGCCTACAAAGAAGCGCTCCACTGAAAAGATGGCATTTCTTCACATCTTCCAAATCACCCAGTCATCTGCTGCCTCAAAAGCTTCATGCTTGCTGTGCCAGCCAACGTAAGTCAATGACACACAACTTCACTCACTCACTCTATCTCACCCTCTTTCTCTTTCACATACACACACACACATACACACGCACGTTCATTTCATATATCTTTCAATTTCTGCTCCCTGCAAATAAAATTTTTACACATACAACTGCTTACAAAAATTGGGATTAATATATAATTTCCTTCTATGTTCATAATTAAATAAATGTTTTAATGATTAGACAGACATCCAATAGAATAGCTCTCAGAAACAGACTACGTACAAATTCTTTCTTCACAACTCCGGAAGTCAATTTCTGATGGAGGGTGGTGGTGAAATCTTCATACAGCTACAGGCTCCAATAATTGAAAGAGGGGACCCGAAATGATAAGGTTGAGAAATGGTGTTATAGATTATGCCTAACCGAAAAACGATCACAGCCACATCATCCAAACAGACCTGGTGAAACCGGGTTTAGCTGGTAGTATAAAATATATATATATATATATATATATATATATATGTTGTTGTACTTGGGGATGGTCATATTGCCAGTTTAGCCAATAAAAACACACACACTG
>NW_026374212.1:6078-7439 GCF_001194135.2 Octopus bimaculoides | reverse complement strand
AATAAATGTTTTAATGATTAGACAGACATCCAATAGAATAGCTCTCAGAAACAGACTACGTACAAATTCTTTCTTCACAACTCCGGAAGTCAATTTCTGATGGAGGGTGGTGGTGAAATCTTCATACAGCTACAGGCTCCAATAATTGAAAGAGGGGACCCGAAATGATAAGGTTGAGAAATGGTGTTATAGATTATGCCTAACCGAAAAACGATCACAGCCACATCATCCAAACAGACCTGGTGAAACCGGGTTTAGCTGGTAGTATAAAATATATATATATATATATATATATATATATATGTTGTTGTACTTGGGGATGGTCATATTGCCAGTTTAGCCAATAAAAACACACACACTGTATATTTGGTGTTAATTTGCTTCAGCATTATATTTCATTATATTACATTAATCCTATTTCGGCCAGAGTTCTTTCATCACACTTCTGTGACCTCATCCACCAGAGTATTAAGGTTATGATAGACTACCCTACTAAACACTCTAACCATAGATTACCTGTACTAGATACTGAACTCTGGCTAGAAACTGCGAATAATAAAACCCGAATCCTCCATTCACACTGCACAAAACCTATGGCCTCCAAATACCTGATCGACCAGAACTCGGCTATTGCGGACAATGCCAAATTCAATATATTGATAGCAGACCTTGTCAGAGTAATGCAAAATGTGTCCTGCATGTGAAACCCTACAGAATTAAAGAAACATATACAACATTTCGTTCACCGCATGCAGTTCTCAGGTTACAGCCATAAAGAAAGGATCAGAGTATACAAAGGAGCTATGAAGAAATTTGAAACAATCAAACGTAACGATAGGAATAGGATTTGCTCACTCTATAGGAGCAAATCATGGAACACCATTGAAAGGATTAAGAAGAAAATAGGGAAGGCCAACTCATGGTATGATAGCCACAAATACCAGAGTGTCATGTTTGTCGACACCACCCCTAGAGCTGAACTGGCGTACCGCTTTAGAAGGGCCCTAGACAAACTTAAGCTAAGAATTAAGGTTGTTGAAAGACCAGGCAACCCTACCAAATCCCTTATCAATAGAACATACCCTTTTAGTAGAACCCCCTGCACTGACAGGAACTGTACTGTATGTAGATTTAGCCCACAAACAAACTGTAAAACCAGAAATATGGTCTATAGTATAAGATGTACATAATGTACATAATGTAATATAAAGCTGAAGCAAATTAACACCAAATATACAGTGCGTGTGTTTTTATTGGCTAAACTGGCAATATGACCATCCCCAAGTACAACAACATCTGTTTCAACACACGATTTCACACCAAAAATCTTGCAAAACAAATATATATATATATATATATAT
>NW_026374212.1:4421-5446 GCF_001194135.2 Octopus bimaculoides | reverse complement strand
GGATTTGGTAGACGGAAACTGAAAGAAGCCCGTCGCATATATGTATGTATATATATATATATATATATATGTGTGTGTGTCTGTGTTTGTCCCCCTAGCATTGCTTGACAACTGATGCTGGTGTGTGTTTATGTCCTCGTCACTTAGCGGTTCGGCAAAAAGAGACCGATAGAATAAGTACTAGGCTTACAAAGAATAAGTCCCGGGGTCGACTTGCTCAACTAAAGGCGGTGCTCCAGCATGGCCACAGTCAAATGACTGAAACAAGTAAAAGAGTATATATATATATATATATACATATATATATATCAGGTATTCTAGTCTCA
Organism: Octopus bimaculoides; assembly: GCF_001194135.2. NCBI lineage: Eukaryota > Metazoa > Mollusca > Cephalopoda > Octopoda > Octopodidae > Octopus > Octopus bimaculoides. Next base: position 5,120 of record NW_026374212.1, on the reverse strand, counting down.
GCAGATAAAACAGGAAATTTATTTAGACTTGACTACACTACCTATAAGAAACTTATAATGAAAGAACTTAATGCTAAATACAAAGTAACTTCTAAAAGGATTCTATCGGATATTAATTTGAAAATCAAGAAAGTTATGATGGACGATGACTTGGCAGATAGAACTGAACCACTAACACCATGCGAACCTAGAATTAATTTGAAAGACCACAAAAAAACTTGCAGGAAAACCCGACTGTCAGACTTATTTGCCCAACTGGGTCTAACATTGGCAGACTTAGTAAACTTATTCTTGACAATATTTTACCCTTTATAATTCCCAACTTAACATTAAAATTATGGACTGATACTGATGAGGTACTTAACTGGTTTGGATCTATTGATAACACTGGTCATTATTCTTTCATCCAATTTGGCATAAATAGTTATTATTCAAGCATATCCCCAATACTTCTAAATAAGGCTCTTATTTTTGCTAAAAATCGCTCTCTTATTACTAGGGATAAAATCGATATTATTCTGTTAGCTAGAAGAACTATTATTGAATTTGATTAAAAACTCTGGACTCGAGCCGATACTCCAGACAACTTTGATATAGCGATGGAGTTGAGCGACTCGGCCAAAATTACGAATCTAGTAGGAGCGTACCTCTTATATAGCTTAAATAAAGAAATCCTGGAGCTACAGGGCGGTTTATACA
>NW_026374212.1:2403-4257 GCF_001194135.2 Octopus bimaculoides | reverse complement strand
ATAGTTACTCTACAAAATAATAAGGATTCCACAAAAAAATCTGCAAATCATAATAATAATATTGTCCTAGAAAATAATGGTAATCAAAGCATATCCTGTACTCATTCACACAATAAATTTAAAAGTAAAAATCCTGTCTGGCTTAATATCCCTTTCAACTGTGCGGTATCCACAAATATTTACAAAAAATTTATGGATATTCTACAAAAAAATTTTCCTTCTTCCTACAGATATAATAGAATCTTTTCATGTCATACAGTCCAAATTTCTTACTCTACCCTAATATAGGTACAATCATAGCTAGGTTAAATAGAAAAAACATAAAGATTAGCTAGAATCAATGAAAATAAGAATGGTGGAAATAGTTATAGGAATATAAATAATAATTTAACCAATGTCAGTGGAAATAACAATGACAATAGCAATTATGAAGGTAATAGCAATATACTTAGTCCTGTCAACCATAACTTAAACCAACAAAATGAATATAGTGGTATTGATGTTGAAAGTATAATTGAAGTAAATGGTGTGAATTATGGATCTAATTCATATATGGAAATAGATAATATTAGTATGCCTGATGCTGCAGGAATAATTCTATCTGATAGCACGTTAGAAATGGAGTTAGTAATAAAAGTTATCAAAATAAACCTAATAGAATTAATAATAGGGGAAATAATATTAATCTGAATAATTGTAACAACAATAATGTAAATCTTAGTAATAATATAGGTGTTGTTGATAGTTACACTAGTTGCAATTATAGAAATAAGTCCTGTTGTCCGTTATTAGGCCGATGTCTCACTTGTAATGTAGTTTATAAATGCACATTAAGTACTATAACTGATAATTTTATTTACGTGGGATGTACGACTAATTTGAAACAGCGCATATATAATCACTTGTCGTCTTTTAGACTAAAACATAAGGCAAATAGTACGTCATTAGCAAATAAAATTTGGGAATTAAAGGAAAGTGGTACTAGTTTTAGCCTTAAATGGGAAATTATAAGAAAAGCCCAACCTTATAGAAATAGCAGATATGTATGTGAATTATGTTCCATGGAAACATGAAATTTTTAAACTTAGAAACAATTCTAACCTGATTAATAATAAATTAGACCTTAGAGTATTGTGTGTACACTGTTCTACTCACACTTTTAAATATTTTAAAAAGTAGCAAACTTAAATAATGTGGTATTTCAACATCTACCATGTTTATATTAAGCTATTAATTAGCACATATTTAAATTGCAATTGAAGCTTTATAACATATTTTTGATCTCTCACCTGAATGTATAATCTTCCTGTGATAACTAAAATTTCAACTTTATCCATGAATAGTATACTTTTCACATCACTTCTGCTATTGCTGTTAGTTTTAGTATGTATCTTACTTATTTTTACTTTATTTAACTTAAAAGAATAGAATGTTTTGAAAGTTCTTAATAGTTTTTAATTAGTTTTCAAACCTTGTAAATTTTATTTAATGCCTGACCCTAAAAGATCCGGATCTTTTTGGTTTGACGGGCAACACTTGTTTCTTAATGAAACACTTTCAAACTTGGGATACTGGTAGAATGTGTCATATAAAACATCTTTTTCTCTTAGCCTTCTTAACAAAAATTAGTTCTTAATAAGTTATTTCATGTTAAAGTTGTCGTATTTCTGTAATTTCAACCAATCACTGACGTCTATTCAGCTGAATACAGTTAGTGCTCTTTTTATAAACAATAATTTTTACCAGTGTCAAGAGTGTTATTCCCTGTTTAATTATATCATTATTCCCTAGTAAGGGTTTAGGGTTTTAGGGTTATGGTTGGGGTTAGGGTTAGGGTTATGAGTGAGGTTATGG
>NW_026374212.1:1431-2393 GCF_001194135.2 Octopus bimaculoides | reverse complement strand
GCACGAACGATGTCATAAATAAGAGTAACATGGGTAGTTGTTGTTGACAAACAACTGCACTAATTTTATTCAAGGGAAAAGATCCCATGACACCGTTGTTTACATTCCACGACATTAATTGTTTTCACCTCAATAGACGTCAGTGATTGGTTGAAATTACCGAAATACGACAACTTTTTACATGAAATAACTTCGAATACAAGAAATTTTATCTGTTCTATAATACAAAATATACAAGTATACGAAGTTTGAAAGTGTTTCGGTACCAAAAACACTACATAAAACATTAATGAAAAATGTTGCCCATCAAACCAACAAGATCCAAAGATCCTTATTATTCCATTATTCCATGGCTTGTAGTGGTATTGTTAATGTTATTCTATGGTTGACTTAAATAAATCTAATCGTTGTTCCATTATTATTCTGAACTTGTTGACACAAGTTCCTGATCATTTAAGATAATGTAATTAAACTAGTACATAATTATCATGTTCTCTATTAATTGTTTGAACTGCTATTGTATTCTTTGTTAATCCCAACCATTCATTTTATTAGGTTCTTAAAACCTTGATGAGCCCATTATTATAAACTATGTAAATCCTATATATTAATTCTTTACGTTAGTTATAAAATAAATTTATCTCTTATATGTCCTTTAAATGATATTAGATATATAAGTTTTAATTTTCACCATTATAATTCTATGTTAATTCCAATCATTCAATTTACCAGTTTCTTAAACCTTAATGAGTCCATCATTATAAACCATGATAATCCTATGTATCAATTCTTTTATAGTAGTTATAAGATAAATTTTATCTCTCATGTGTCCTTTAAATAATATTAGATATATTAGCTTTAATTTTAATTTTAAGATAATTTAAAATAATTTTTAGTCCAATATATATAAAAACATTTTTTAACTTCACATCTTATCGATGGTTCTTTATATTGATATAAAT
>NW_026374212.1:0-905 GCF_001194135.2 Octopus bimaculoides | reverse complement strand
TATATATGATGTAATAATATAAATAATATATAAATACATGCATATATCCATATATATATGTACACATACATGCATATATGGGTACAGGACATCACAAAAAAATGTCAAACAATGAGAAACGAAAACAGAAAACAAACTTTTTTTCGAACAGCGAAAAAAACAGAGAAACGAAACATGCAACATAAAGAATATTTCCCTTCATCAGTTGTCCTTGTCCATCTACTCCGCATTTTGAAGTCAAGGACAATACGCAACTTCATTGGAACAGTCCTTCCTGCAAAGCAAACCACATAAAATTTGGAATTTTTTGCGGAGGGTGAAAGTGTTAACAAGAACAAGACAGTAAAGAGAAGACAGTGAAAAGAAACAATAAGGGCTGTTAGGCCAAGACGATAGAAAAATTATTATTTTTTTGAACGCTAGTAGACGTGAATGAGAGCAGAGACAAGACACAGAAAAATCATGTCTTCTTTATAGGAAGCCAGCGGATAGAAAGAAAGAATCCCTTTCATCACGTGTCAGCGACGAGAGGGTCAAGGAGGAAGAGTGAGAGAGAGAAGAGAGGGAAAGGGTGGGAGAGAAAACAGAAAGGATGAAGAACAAGAGAGGGAGAGAGATGGACAGGGAAGTGATAGTAATAGTAGTAGAGTGCGCATAGTAATTATTTTAGATAAACACTTGGAGAAGGATGCATGGCGTTCGATCATATAATAATATAAATAATATATAAATATATGCATATATCCATACATATATGTACAATCTATATAATATATATATGTATATAATATATATATAGTATATATATATATATATATATGATATATATATACATATATATATGTATAATATATATATGGTCTTTAAGAAGAAACCGCGGTTCCTTCGGCACTATAGGTTCAGTT
>NW_026374211.1:1539-2251 GCF_001194135.2 Octopus bimaculoides | reverse complement strand
ATATGATGTATGTATGTATGTATGTATGTATCATGTAATCGACACCACATCACGTGATAGGTGTTCACTTCATCGGAGATTCATAACAGCCTTAATTTTCATTGAAGCTTGTCTAAGATGACGTAAGTAAATGATTTGTGAACCGACTGTCCAGTTCTGTCTATCTTTATCTGTATTCTACGAACTTTCTAATTGTGAATACCATTGAAATTAAATTTAAAGTATAATACATGAGCTCTCTTCTCAACGTTCTTTTCAAAATATATAAGGATGCACATGTAGTTTTAAATACGGGTTGTTTATGGCGCGGAATTTAAACTTAAATCTCTCTCTATATATATATACATATGTATGCATGTATGTATGTATGCATGTATGTATGTATGTATGTATTTATGTATAACTACATACGTGTGTGTGTGTGTGTGTGTGTGTGTGTGTGTGTGTGTGTGTGCTTATTCGTACATATATATATCTGAGTACGTTATACAAAATATATACAAGCATACATAATTACAAATATATATATATTGACAGATAGATAGATAGATAGATAGATAGATAGATAGATAGACAAACAAATAGACAAGCAGACTGATAGACAAACAGACAGATACATACATACATACACCTATAAGCATTCATATACATATACTTATAGATACATAAGTATATTCATTATACACAGACATATACACACATATATGCACAC
>NW_026374211.1:0-487 GCF_001194135.2 Octopus bimaculoides | reverse complement strand
TATATATATGTATGTAGGTATATACAGATAGACATTTAGACATACATATATGTTTACCTATGCATATATACATATATACTTATGTTAATGTATGTATATATGTAGTAAATATGTGTAACTATGTCTATATCATTATCTCTCTCTCTCTCTCTCTCTCTCTCTCTCATTCTGCAAGAAAGAGAGAGAGACATATGTATATATATACGCACACATATATATATGCAATCTATACATATACACCTACGTGTGCACATAGATATATGTATATACACACATATATATAGGCATGTATATTGGCTATGTATATATATATATATATGCATATGTATATGCATATGTATATGCATATATATATATATAGACATACATATATATATATACATATATATATGTGTATATATACATATATATGTATACATATATATATCTATATATACATATATACATATATGCATATATGTATATATATATATATATATATATATAT
>NW_026374210.1:0-200 GCF_001194135.2 Octopus bimaculoides | reverse complement strand
GGGGGGGCATACATGCATGTGTTCGTGTGTGTGTGTAGGCATGCATGCATATGTTTGTATGTATGTATGTATGTGTGTGTAGGCATACATGCATGTATGTATGTGGTATATGTACTTGTGGGTGTGTGTGTATGTATGTATGCATGCATGTGTAGGTATGTGTGTTTGTATATGTATGTTTAAAAATGTATGTGTACGCA
>NW_026374209.1:0-370 GCF_001194135.2 Octopus bimaculoides | reverse complement strand
ACATACATACACACACACACACACACATATATATATATATACATATATATGGTTGTTATTATAATTATTATATCATATATATTTTTTATTATATTTATATATGTATTTTATTATATCATATATTTTATATATAAATAATATATATATGTATATATATATATATATATATATATATATATATATGTGTGTGTGTATATATATATATATATATATATGTATGTATATACATATATATATGTGTGTGTGTGTGTGTGTATATATATATATACATGTATATATATATGTACATATACATACACATATATATACAAATATATATATGCATATATAGATATATGTATGCATGTATATATATGTATATATATATATA
>NW_026374208.1:0-403 GCF_001194135.2 Octopus bimaculoides | reverse complement strand
GCTACGTCCTGTACCCAGATATGCATCTATATATATATGTAGATGTAGGTGTGTACATGCACGTACGTATATACGCATATATTCATATATTATTTGTATTATATATACATATATATATATATATATATATGGTTCGATAGATAGTTAGATAGATTGATATATAGATATTTCGTTAAAAGATATAGAATGAAATACACTTATTATAGAGACAGGTGAAAGTAAAACCAAGGTGTATTTCTTTGATGTTCAGAAAAAGTGGAAGTACTCTTTGATGTTTCGAACATATGCTCTTCTGCAGAAAGGAATGAGGACAGAAAACTTACGGAGAGAGAGAAACATGTCTGAATTAAATGTGTTCCTTTTATCTATCTATCTATCTATCTATCTATCTATCTATCTATCT
>NW_026374207.1:440-823 GCF_001194135.2 Octopus bimaculoides | reverse complement strand
GCCTCTGTTTGCGTCCTTCTGCCTCTTTTTGCGTCCTTGTGCCTCTGTTTCCGTCCTTGTGCCCCTGTTTGCGTCCCTGAGACTATGTTTGCGTACTTCTTACTCTGTTTCCGTCCTTGTGCCTCTGTTTGCGTCCTTCTGCCACTCTTTGAGTCCTTGAGCCTCTGTTGGCGTCCTTCTGCCTCTCCTTGCGTCCTTCTGCCCCTGTTTGCGTCCTTCTGCCTCTCTTTGCGTCCTTGTGTCTCTGTTTGCGTGCTTGTGACTCTATTTCGGTCCTTGTGCCTCTGTTGGCGTCCTTCTGCCTCTGTTTGCGTCCTTGTGCCTCTGTTTGCGCCCTTGTGCCTCCGTTTGGGTCCTTGTGCCTCTCTCTGCGTCATTGTATC
>NW_026374207.1:0-430 GCF_001194135.2 Octopus bimaculoides | reverse complement strand
GTTTGGGTCCTTGTGCCTCTCTCTTTGCGTCATTGTATCCCTGTTTGCGTCATTGTGCCTCTGTTTGCGTCCTTCTGCCTCTGTTTGCGTTCTTGTGCCTCTGTTTGCGTCCTTCTTCCACTGTTTGCGTCCTTGTGCTATTGTTTGCGTCCTTGTGCCTTTGTTTGCGTCCTTGTGCCGCTGTTTGCGGCCTTCTGCCTCTGTCTGCATCTTTCTGCCTCTATTTTCGTCCTTCTGCCTCTGTTTCCGTCCATGTGTCTCTATTTGCGTCCTTCTGCCTCTGTTTGTGTCCTTCTGCCTCTGTTTGTGCTCTTCTGCCTCTGTTTGCGTTCACGTGCCTCTATTTGCGTCCTTCTACCTCTGTTTGCGTCCTTGTCCCTCTGTTTTCGTCGTTCTGCCTCTGTTTGGGTCCTTGTGCCTCTTTCTGCGT
>NW_026374206.1:0-570 GCF_001194135.2 Octopus bimaculoides | reverse complement strand
GGTTGGTAAGCAAGCTACTTACCACATACCCACTACAAATATAACTATCATCATAGTTATCAATTGGATGCTTTCTCCCATGAAATTGTTAAAATATTAGCTCCCTCACACTTTTAAAGCTATTATTATCTCCTGATGTGATTACACATCATTATAATGCATTCGATATTGCAATACGTTCTGCCTATTTGTCCAACAGTGAGACGCCAACATTTTTGTAAATTCACCGAGAGAAACCCACACCAAAATCTAAGATACAATTACGGGTCAACATGGAAGCTTTTACAAATTCACTCGAGCTTCTAGATGTAACAGTAATATACCCTCCGTATAATACTAGTCTCCAGAAAAAAGGAAGAAAGTATATTGGATAAAATACAGTTTTACACTGTGCATCACACTATATTTGCCATAAAATAAATTTCGATAGACTTGAATGTATCTGCTTAATCAAATCTGACCTGGGTGTAAGTAACAACCACAACAAAAACCACATTATTTCTCGAAACATCCTTTGATCGTAGTGGAGGTGCAATGGCCCAGTGGTTAGGGCAGCGGACTCATGGTCAT
>NW_026374205.1:0-663 GCF_001194135.2 Octopus bimaculoides | reverse complement strand
ACACACACACACACACACACACACTTTCTCTCTCTCTCATTCAGCTAGAAGCTAGTTGTTTTTCTCCTTTTTTTCTTAATTTGATTGAGCTTTGTCAAAATAATTTCAAATAGTTTTAAAATATGCAGCTAGTTACTTTTTTCCTCTTCATCATTGGTGATCACTATCTGATCACACACACACACATGAATCTACAACACATTTTCTGTACACAATATCCTATCGACTCAGTTAAATACGACAATGCGTATCTACTTTTTCCACCATTTACCAGATACAGCTGCCATGTTTATTCATGCAGTACTTAACCCTAAATTTAGTGTTAAATCATCATCATCATCATCATCATCGTTTAACGTCCGCTTTCCATGCTAGCATGGGTTGGACAGTTTGACTGAGGTCTGGAGAGCCAGCAGCTGCACCAGGCTCCAATCTGATCTGGCAGAGTTTCTACAGCAGGATGCCCTTCCTTATGCCAACCACTCCAAGTGTGTAGTGGGTGCTTTTTACATGCCACCGGTACAGGAACCAGTCAAGCTGGCCTGGCATCGAACACGTTCAGATAGTGCTTTTTATATGCCACCAGCATGGGAGTCGGTCAAGGGGCACTGGTATCAGCCACGTTTGGACGGTGCTTTTTATGTGCCACCAGCATGGGAGCCA
>NW_026374204.1:0-282 GCF_001194135.2 Octopus bimaculoides | reverse complement strand
ATTCCTCTATTTACATAATATCGAGGTCTCTTTCTTTTGTTGTCCTTCCTTTCAATATTTTAGTAATTTCAGGAGTTAATTCGGCATTTTTTCATTTACTGCCGATTGAAACGGCGCTTGCGAGGTGAATTTGAACAATTATAATATATAATGATGAGACACGAGTTATTCTGTCTCTAAATTATATGTCAATGTTTTGGCGTAGCCACTGATGAGAACTTCGCCTAGCAAATTATTTTATTTCCTCATTAGAGCTCGAAATCTAGGTATGGCTGTAAAAAA
>NW_026374203.1:0-492 GCF_001194135.2 Octopus bimaculoides | reverse complement strand
AGAGTGTAGTGGGTGCTTTTACGTGCCACCAGCACAAGTGCCAGGAAGGCAACGCTGGGCACAGCTGCCATCACGATTTTACTTTTGCTTGCCCCAACAGGTCTTCGCAAGTTGAGTTTCGTGTCCAATGGAGGAGAGAACGTTGGCATGGGTGCCAGCCGTCGAATTCAGTTCGATTTCGATTTCACTTGCCTCAACAGGTCTTCACAAGCAGAGTTTAGTGCCCAATGAAGGAAGGTACACATAAGTGGGCTAGCTACACCCCTGGCAGAGGCCTTAGATTTAGGTCTCACTTGGCTTGTCGGTTCTTCTCACGCACAGCATATTTCCAAAGGTCTCGATCAGAAGTCATCGCCTCAGTGAGGCCCAATGTTCGAAGGTCATGCCTCACCACTTCATCCCAGGTCTTCCTCAGGTTCCCTCAACTGCTAGGGTGTGGCAATTTTTCACACGGCTATCCTCATCCATTCTTGCCACATGACCATACCAGTG
>NW_026374202.1:0-261 GCF_001194135.2 Octopus bimaculoides | reverse complement strand
TCTCTATATCTATCTCCCCCTCTCATTCTTCCCTCTACTGTTCTTCGCCTTTCCCTGTCACTACCATCTCTCTCTCTCTCTCTATCTCTCGTTGCTCATCCTTCGCCTCTCACCGTCACTACTACTATCTCTCTCCCTCTCTACCTCTCGTTGCTCACTTATATTCTACTTCCTCCCCTTCTTCTCCCTCTGCTACTCTTTCTCACTACCACTCGCTGGTCACGTGTGTCCGGTTGCTATTTCTTTTCGGTCTTGGACTCC
>NW_026374201.1:0-225 GCF_001194135.2 Octopus bimaculoides | reverse complement strand
ATGATGGTAGAGTTTGATTTGAAGAAGAACTAGAGTTCGGGTTTTAGAGTCAGGGTTAGTTTTAAGGTTACGGTTATGATTATTTTTGCCATAACCTCACTCATAACGCTAAAACCCTATAACTCATAACCATAACCCTAACCTTAACCCCAACCCTAACCCTAACTCTAAAACACGAACCCTAACCCTAAACTAGAGTTTGATTTGAAGAAGATTTGGCTGCTA
>NW_026374200.1:0-506 GCF_001194135.2 Octopus bimaculoides | reverse complement strand
TTAGTAGCTGTTCTGTTAGTTGCAATCACCGCTAACACGGCACCTCTATTGAACACCTGCCATTCTACTAAACTATCATCCTCCCTCTGAAATATCTGCAATGCTAACATTGAAGTGTGCAAAGCCATTGAAGATGGTGAAGAATATACCGCAACCTCTGCCTTGTCCTCTTTCATTGACTCCTCCCCCGACTCTCTCTTACTGACAGTGTGTGTGTAGGAGACTTCGTGTATGTGTGTATGCGTGTGAAGCTCTGTATGTATGTGCCTATCTGTTGCGTTGTATGCGTGTGGATATATATGTTGTGGTTATTGTTAAGCTTCAGGTCAGCCCTGAGCAAGTAGACCTGTGTTACTCTTTATAACTGTGTGTGTGTTTATGTGTTGCTATTAATGTGTGTGTGTGTGTGTGTGTGTTTGAAATCTCAGTATGTACGTGTGTGACAGTGTGTAGAAGTGTGTGTGCTATGTGTGTCGTTGTATGTGTCTGTGTGTGAGTGAGTGTGT
>NW_026374199.1:0-246 GCF_001194135.2 Octopus bimaculoides | reverse complement strand
TCGGATCAACTGGAACTCTCGACGTCGTAAGCGACGGAGTGCCAACAACTGCTCTGTATAACAAAATACTAACGTGACGTGATCAACTTTACCGCCCTTTTGAGATAAGATTAAATGTCGTGTCGATTTATTTTTTCATAACGTATCCTGGGTGAGAATGAAATTATAAAAGAAGAAATATATTATCCTTTTCGGTGACGGTTTGTAACCGACTGAACTTGTTTGAGGATGATATTTACTCGATTG
>NW_026374198.1:0-254 GCF_001194135.2 Octopus bimaculoides | reverse complement strand
CCCTTATACCTTTCTGTCGAAGGGCGTAGACTCGAAACATAAAAGACTTTTCAATTTTTCCCGGTTATTAAGCTAATACACTTGCTTGATTTTCGTACACTTGTCTTCGTCTTTTGCTTCTTTTGTAAATTTGAAAAATGTAGCGAGAAGAAATTTAAGAAATCGTCAAAACGGAGGAGATGCAACTTATGTTGGACCTCCGCTGGGTCAGAGATATAGCGATTAAACTAGGCATAGAAGACAGGGTAGAGACG
>NW_026374197.1:0-649 GCF_001194135.2 Octopus bimaculoides | reverse complement strand
TTTCTTCACATATTCATTTTTTCTAAAAATTATAGTTAATAAATAAATTATAGGGAATTACTTTTTCAATCATCCTGTTATATATCATGGTATTGAGCAGATTACTGGATGTTGCAGTGCACCTCCTTCAAACAATACGGAAAATACGAGAATTTTTATTACCAACTACGACAGTTTCGACACATCTAGCATCGATCCCTCATGTGTAGGACACTTAACAACTGGTTCAGGAGCATCCGGCGGTGCAGATGTGTCTCCTCGGGTGATAAATAGATACAACTCGTTAAAATAGCAGTTCCCCCAATGTATTTTTCATTACGTAGACAGAAAAGCAGCAATTCTTACTTCCATACTCATGTATAGAGGGAACGTCTCCGATGCCTCTTTACTTATATCTTCAAATAACCAATGTAGCCGTTAGTTATGGTTAACTATCCGACATGACTACCATCCCTTTCTCACACGGATACCAATATGAATCACCTAGATCCAATTGTTCTGCTATATTTCTTTTTTTAATTTCCTTGGATTATGGTTTCTTTCCTTCCTGCTCTGAAGAGTACGTTCATATTTAATTTAATACAATCATGAATTTATATTAATATTGCATCTATATACGAAACGATCGTCTGCAAGAATTAAACTTCTT
>NW_026374196.1:0-465 GCF_001194135.2 Octopus bimaculoides | reverse complement strand
AAAGACACACACACACAAACAAACACATACACACACACACACACATTGCCTTTTACCTGTTTCGGTCATTTGACTCACACTCATAGCTGTACGCATGCGTAGGTGTGGACCGGTGTGTGTGGGTGGATGCTTTGATTACGCGTTCTGTTAGTAACAACAAGAAAACGTTTATTCATAGCAGAATGCAGTAAAAATATCGTCATCAGGCACGACAAGCGTGATAATGTCTCTATCATATGGCTGTAATGTTTATGTATATTTTTATTTTTGGCTTCACTGTTTACGTATCTTCTATGGATATTTGTCTGCATCATCTGCATCATACATTAATGTTAGTACGCACTCGAAACCACGCACACAGCACACATACATTGATATAGTATAACATAACATAATATAATATAATATAATATAGTACATGATATCTATCTATCTATCTATCTATCTATCTATCTATCTATCTAT
>NW_026374195.1:0-201 GCF_001194135.2 Octopus bimaculoides | reverse complement strand
ACCTGGAGACATACTTTCTTCTCTTGGAACAAACATCTAAAAACAGTAAATAGAACCACTCTATTCCATATTTCTAGTTTTATTTGTGTATTATTAGACATATAGGCAATGTTAATTATCATGTGACTTAGTATAAAATATTGAACAATAATTTAGAATCTTCATCATAGAAATTAGAATTGATCAAATGTGATTATCTTC
>NW_026374194.1:0-605 GCF_001194135.2 Octopus bimaculoides | reverse complement strand
GGGTTCAGTCCCATTGCATGGCACCTTGGGCAAGTATCTTCTGCTATAGCTTCTGGCCAATCAAAGCTTTGTAAGTGGATTTGGTAAATGGAAACTGAAAGAAGCCTGTCGTATATATATATATATATATATATGTATGTATGTATTTGTGTGTCTGTGGTTGTACCCCCACATCGCATGTTGGTGTGTTTATGTCCCCGTAAGTTAGCAGTCTATCGTTTATCTGTCTCTCTGTCTATATCTATCTATCTCTCTATCTCTCTGTCTATCTATCTCTCTGTCTATCTCTCTGTCTATCTCTCTATCTATCTATCTCTATCTATCTATCTATCTATCTATCTATCTCTCTGTCTATCTCTCTATCTATCATTTATCTGTCTCTCTGTCTATATCTATCTATCTATCTATCTATCTATCTATCTATCTATCTATCTATCTCTATCTATCTGTCTCTCTGTCTATATCTATCAATCTATCTACCTAAATACTTATCTATCCATCCTTCTACCTTCACTCCCTGTTTCTCTCTCTCTCTCTCTCTTGTTTCTTACATTATCCCGTTATTACCAACACAGATTCATGGTGGTGGTGGCAGCATCACTACT
>NW_026374193.1:0-241 GCF_001194135.2 Octopus bimaculoides | reverse complement strand
TTTGCAGTGCAGTAATTAGATTTTTTAAATTCCGTTTACTTTGTGTGATTGAAGGGAGATTTAACTGTTGTTTCTAGCAACTTTTATATTTCTTCCCTTCTACCTGAAACGCCGTTCTTACACACGCGCTTAACATAAAAATATAGAGAATAAGAGTAAAAGAGGGAGAGGGAGAGAGAGAGAAAGTGATGCATACATAGTCATAGATTAAACTTTCATCTCAGTATTCTTTACCTATTTT
>NW_026374192.1:0-236 GCF_001194135.2 Octopus bimaculoides | reverse complement strand
TGATTAGTTCACACCACTCCGTAATTACCATAAGGCTAGTTTCCCTGTTTCCCTGGCGGATATATACTCCACTGGACTGGACGAAGGTCAGCGTGCTAGATAACTGATTTTTCCCAGCTCAGTGGACTGGAGTAACGTGATAGGAAGTGTTTTGCTAAAGAAGACAACGCATCGCCCATTGAAGGAATCGAAACCACAATCAAAGCAGTAGTAACTTCATTCAGTTTAGTAAGGTC
>NW_026374190.1:253-374 GCF_001194135.2 Octopus bimaculoides | reverse complement strand
ACATACATATATATACATACATACATTCATACATACATACATACATACATGCAGTCAAGTACCTGATGCACATGCAGGAAAAGCCGTAAAATGTGACAACCGATGCAGACTTTGTGGAGTT
>NW_026374190.1:0-146 GCF_001194135.2 Octopus bimaculoides | reverse complement strand
AGCTAGGACACTCTATAATGAAATCCGTCGGAAGGATAATCCCGAGGACATGCTAGAAGCCATAGCTACTCATAATGAAAAGGAATACTGGTGGAGTGTACCAGTGAAGACCTCAATAAAATTTAAGCACAACAGACCTGATATAA
>NW_026374189.1:0-1171 GCF_001194135.2 Octopus bimaculoides | reverse complement strand
TTGGTGGCTGACGATATGTGCATCTCTGATCACTAGCAGAAGTAGTGGGGAACATCATAGCTATGTGTTGAAAGAAATTCTTTGGGGGTATAGATAATTCATCTTTGGAAACATTGGTGTTTCGTTCCACATCATTAAACAACCCTTATTCAAGGACCTTTTGAGCGGGATGCGCTACTCAACCCGAAGAAAATTCTAACTGGGCCCCACCTGCAAGGTCATACGCTGTTTATCTTGATATGAGATCAGCATGTCGCGCACATATGATTGTAATGCATGTGCCTGGTGTACCCTTATCAGACGGGTAGTCATGATGGGTATAATGGGCTTCGTATATTTTACCCCGGTGTCACTTTGATGGCATACACTGCTCTCTCACTCAATAATGATAATAATAAAGATTTCTTTACTAACCGGAAAGGGTTTACATTAAGAAAAACATTAAGGACAGCACAGGACAAAACAAGGATCTTTATGGTTTGACGGCCAACACTTGTTTTCTTAACGAAACACTTTCAAGCTTGGGATACTGGTAGAATGTGTCATATAAAACATCTTTTTCTCTTAGCCTTCTTAACAAAAATTACTTCTTAATAAGTTATTTCATGTTAAAGTTGTCGTATTTCTGTAATTTCAACCAATCACTGACGTCTATTCAGCTGAATACAGTTAGTGCTGTTCGGTGTCAAGTGTGTTATTCCCTGTTTAATTATATCATTATTCTCCAGTAAGGGTTTAGGGTTTTAGGGTTAGGGTTCGGGTTTTAGAGTTAGGTTAGGGTTTTAGGGTTAGGGTTGGGATTAGGGTTAGGGTTGGGATTAGGGTTAGGGTTAGGGTTATGGTAATGAGTTATATGGTTAGGGTTAAGGTTATGGCAAAAATAATCATAACCCTAACCGTAATCCTAAAACTAACCCTAACTCTAAAACCCGAACCCTAACCCTAAAACCCTAAAGCTAAAACCAGTAAAAACGACGAACGATGTCATAAATAACAGTGACAAACGAAATATATACCGCTGATAGTTGTTGCTGACAACGGATAGTTTTTGTTGACAAACAACGGCACTAATTTTATTCAAGGGAAAAGATCCCCTGACACCGATGTTTACATTCCACGGCGTAATCGTTTTCACCTCAATAGACGTCAGTGATTGGTTGAAATTACCGAA
>NW_026374188.1:0-323 GCF_001194135.2 Octopus bimaculoides | reverse complement strand
ACTTAGCGCTTCGGCAAAAGACACCGATAGAATAAGTACTAGGCTTACAAGGAATCAGTCCTGGAGTTGATTTGGTCGACTAAAGGTGGTGCTCCAGCATGGCTGCAATCAAATGACTGAAACAAATAAAACAATAAAAGAACAAAAGAATATGCGCGCGCCTATGCACGCGCGTATGTCCCTTTTGGATTCGAAAACTGAACTATCAATACTTTTTAAAGAAATCTGAACTATCAATACTTTTTAAAGAAATCTGGACATCTTTCTTACTGCTGTACATGATACTTAATAAAACCAGTTTATTGCAGTACATTCTATTGTAC
>NW_026374187.1:0-236 GCF_001194135.2 Octopus bimaculoides | reverse complement strand
ATGCCTGTAGAGCTTATCCCGAACGGGTAGTGCTTCTCGAGATAGATAGACAGACAGACAGACAAATATAGAAAGATAGTTAGATAGATAGATAGATAGATAGATAGATAGATAGATAGACAGACAGACAGGGATAGGTAGACAGACAGTCATTGATAGACAGACAGATATAGATAGATAGACAGCTAGGTAGATAGATAGATAGATAGAAAGATTGATAGACAGATAGATAGATA
>NW_026374185.1:0-371 GCF_001194135.2 Octopus bimaculoides | reverse complement strand
ATTGTTCGCTTTGCATATTAAATAAAAGATTTTGAAAATTAAAGGTGTCTGTTTACTTTCTGCATGTCTGTGTATATACAAGGAAACTAGTCTGTTATATATTGCTGCCATGCCTGGCAAATGAGTACCCACCACCAAGGAGATCCAATATAGATCAAAATCATGTGGTCTGGTGGTCTCAGAGCTAGAGTGGCAGAAGTTATCTTCTACTTTCAATAAATATCAAGTGTGAGAAGTGCACTGAATAAACCAGTTGGAGGAGATGGATTCCTCGAGTTAAATAGCAATATCGTCATCTCTTAGGACAGCTACATTAAAGTAGCCATTTATACATATATATATATATATATATATATATATAATTGTAGCGT
>NW_026374184.1:0-340 GCF_001194135.2 Octopus bimaculoides | reverse complement strand
CACATAGGGCAACATAATTATACAATTATATATACAACCAATTATATACTTATTGCAATCATTTACACAAAGTTATATACACAAATACGTCTACTTCTATATATACACATATACACACAAACACATACACAAAGCATATATATATATATGTATGTATATGTATAAGGGTATATATATATATATATATATATATATATATATATATATATATATATATATATATGCTTGTATGTATATACACAGACAATATGTGTACACACTAATTTATATACATATATAGGCATACAGAAGTACATATACACACAAGCAACTCTGCACACACACACACACACACACACAC
>NW_026374183.1:0-291 GCF_001194135.2 Octopus bimaculoides | reverse complement strand
GTGTGTGTGTTTGTGTGCACACGTAAACATTTTAGTGATATGTCTCTGTGTGTGTGCTTCTGCGCGTATGTATGTATGCGTGTTGTGTGTAAAAGCGCTTGGCTTAGTGATTAAGCGCATTCAGTTCATGATCGTGAGATTGTGGTTTCGATATCGATACTGGCTGCACGCTGTGTCCCTGATCGAAACACTTCACATACTGTATGTTCAATATATACTTACAGATACATATTTTTATCTTTATCTATCTATGCATACACTTTGATAAATATATAGACAGACAGTTATATA
>NW_026374182.1:0-321 GCF_001194135.2 Octopus bimaculoides | reverse complement strand
GTGTGTGTGTATGTGTGTGTTTGCTTGTCGGTGTGAGCGTGTCCTTGTGTTTTTGTTTGTACCCCACCACCGCTTGACAACCAGTGTTGGTTTGTATTTGTTCAACTAAGTCCTTCAAAGCAGTGCCCTAGCATGGGCGTAGTCCAAACAATGAACTAAACAAGTAAAATAATAATAATAATGATAATAATAATAATAATAATAATAATAATAATAATAATAATAATAATAATAATAATAATAATAATAATAATAATAATAGGGAGCACCGGGAGAGCACCGGGCTGAATAACAACATGGATGTGCTACACCGGGCTCCCT
>NW_026374181.1:0-204 GCF_001194135.2 Octopus bimaculoides | reverse complement strand
CTCTCTCTCTCTCTCTCTCTCTCTCTCTCTCTCTCTCCCTCTTTCTTTCAGTCTCTCCACTGGAACCTTCATCTTTGCTGTTCTTTGGGATCAAACCCTCATCTGATTGTACAGTACCGTTCCATTATTGATTACAAGATTATGGCGACGAACAGTTCGTGCATAAAAGACAAAACACAAAACACAAAACACAAAAGATAACAG
>NW_026374180.1:3441-4560 GCF_001194135.2 Octopus bimaculoides | reverse complement strand
TATATTTATATATAAATATATACGTATGTAAGTATATATGTATGTAAGAATGTATATATGCGTGTATGTATGTATAAATGTATGTATGTATGTACAATATATGTATATACAATATATGCATTTTTTAAACCTTCTCTTTGTTTCATTCGTTACACTGTGGCCATGCTGGGGCACAGTGTAATTCTTGAAGAATTTTTAGTCGAATGAACCGATCCTGGTACTTCTGTTTTTTTTTTTTAAAGCGTAACACTACGTTAAGGGTACACGTGTCTGTGGAGTGCTCAGCCACTTGCACGTTAATTTCACGAGCAGGCCGTTCCGTTGATCGGATCAACTGGAACCCTCGTCGTCGTAAGCGACGGAGAGTGCCAACAACAACAACAACAACCGATATGCATGTATTGACACATTCCATCCTGTTTGTTCATGTTGAATTTTGCCTTTGTTAATAGTTTCTTTAAGTTATGTGGTTTCCTTTTTAAAGTGTTTTATTAGTTATTATGTTTCTTAATTTTTCACTTCGTTTCATGATTGGCAAATTTGTTTTGATGATGTTAAAAACGTTTTGCTGATGTGGACTGTGTGTTACTAGAAATGGTATTGTGTTTCATTGATGGGTTCGTCTTTCTCGTGTTGCCCTAAGTTTTTCTACAGGTATCTCTGTTGCTCGTTGTATACTATTTTCTATAAGAAGGAGAGAGTATTTTTGCTTGAGCAGAAATCCTTTGAGTTCTATAGGTTGCATGTTCGTGGTATTTGGATCATCGACTATAGTACAAATTTTCCTGACTACACAGTACGGGATGCTGCGTTTTGTGTGGCATGATTTGGAATTTAGACACTGCTGTGTGTCTGTGCTTTTGTAATAAATATCAGTTCTGATTGTGGTGTTGTTTTTAATTACCATTATGTCAAGAAATGGTAATTGTGTGTTGCTAATTTCTCTTGTGAATTTGAGACCAGGGTGTAGATTGTTGAGAAGGGTGCTGAATTTTTCCAGATTTTCTAGGAAATCGGTCCAAATTAGGAAACAATCATCGAGATATCTTTTCCATGTGTCCTCTATATGTCATCTGAAGAGCATGCCGTAGTTATTTTAATATAGGTTTTGCTCCGATG
>NW_026374180.1:0-1009 GCF_001194135.2 Octopus bimaculoides | reverse complement strand
GTGTGTGTATATGTGTGTGTACATATACAGGGTGCAGTGAATAAACTGTCTTCCAAATTACGCAAAAATGAAAATAACACTGACATCTCATTTTAATAAATATATTTACCAAAATTACATAAAAATATCTTGAAATACTAAAGAATAAATTTATTCAATAAAATCGCCATTGGCTTCAACCACAGCCTCCAGACGACTTTGGAATGTTCTGCAACTCATCGGACGGTCTCCTTGTTTAAGTTGGTGAATGCTGCCATAATCCTTGCCTACAGTTCATCTTTGGTGTTACAAGGACATTTGTTGGTCTCTCACTCAACTGCGTCCCACACATAATAATCAAGGGGTTTGCAGTCTGGGGAGTTAGGTGGCCAGATGTTAGGGGTGGTGTGGTTGCAGATATTGTCTGACAACCATGACTGGGTTCTCCTACTTGTGTGGCATGGTGCAGAGACCTGTTGCCAGACGTAGTGTCTTTTAGTAGCCACCCTCTTGGCCCAGGGCAGCACTACCTCCTCCAGGCACTTGATGTAGGCTTCCATATTGAGTCTGAGGCTGTGTGGGAAGATGAATGGAGGCATAACGTGGCCATCACTAGTGATCCCTCCAAACACCATGATGTTGACTGGATGTTTGATTTTCGCCATTGTCGATACATGTCCTCAGATTGGCACCCAAACACTGACATGTTCATATTGGAGCTTCCAGCATGAATGCCCAGCAGTACATCATGTCGTTTCCAAATCTCTGGCAGAGTGAATTGCGTCGTGGTGTTGTTTTTCTCACAGATGCTGCCCAACTGACCCTACTATACTGTGTAGTTGATAAAATCAAAAGCAAACAATGCGCATGCGCGAGTTTGAAAATATAAAATGGCGACAATTTACCCATCGCAATTGTAAGAAGCCTGCTTTATGTTTGTTTGTGTGTAAAGCAGCATTTCGTCCGTCTTAGCGTTTTGTGTTCAAATTCCACCGAGGTTGACTTTGCCTTTCATCCTTTCAGGGTCGAT
>NW_026374179.1:0-359 GCF_001194135.2 Octopus bimaculoides | reverse complement strand
AACATGTTATTATCTCGGAAGAATCTAACACGCTTTTAATACCTTGCTATACGGGCAACTTTAGTACATACCTTTTGCTTGATGGTTTCTATGGTGGTATCAATGTCAACTATGGTTTTCACATTATATTTTTTCTTTAGTTTTTGGGTCTTTGTAGGTTTGATACTCTTATCAAATTTAAGGTTTTTCAAACATTCTATGTCAGATCTAAGCAGTTTAATTTGGTGTTGAATGCGCTCTTGCCAAGAAGGCTTTTTGTGGGAGTGTTGTCGTTTTCTAATCTTTTCACCACATAGAACCATTGAGATCTTTGCGGATGCATAGTACAGGTGGTTGAGATCTGTAATATCAACATCATT
>NW_026374178.1:0-489 GCF_001194135.2 Octopus bimaculoides | reverse complement strand
ACTGAACCCAGATTCATGTGGTTGAGAAGCAAATTTCTTACCACGTGGCCACGCCTGCGCCTATGTGTAACCCCACCCCACCCCACCAAACCCCAATTTTCTTAATCCTTCAGACTAAAACAACGACAAAGAAAACAAATAATGCAAACACTGTGTCTACATGGATATTGGGACAGCATTTTCTTTGCGTTTCGGTTTTCTCCGCCTAGACCTCTTCCTCTTCTCAACGGTACTACCAGCACCGCCGCCACCACACGAAACCATCTATGTGAAAACCTTACGCTAAAAATATCGATGAAGTGTTTAAAATAGAAGTGACATTTTTCCTACTATTTCTTCGATATATTAAACGCTATAGTGAGGCCTCATAGATAATTGCAACGTAAAACTAACAACAACGCAGAAAGCAGAATTGTATCATGATCTGCCTGTTTCGTTTTACATGAAATGTTTAGAAATTACTATAAGAAAGAAAGATGGCTTCTGTGT
>NW_026374177.1:0-332 GCF_001194135.2 Octopus bimaculoides | reverse complement strand
TAATAGCTACAAAATCAAACGTCCAAAGGCATACCGGCTAAGACAATCTCCCAACATACATTCAAGTATTTGACTCATGTGGGTCTGTTTCTGCACTGGCAAATAGCCTCAGCTTCCTCAGCACATGTTACCATGATAGAGACTCCCAAACCGTCGTGTTGAAGTCTACGCTACAACTGATTCGTTTTGCGTCGAATAATTTTTTTCGTGAATTACTTTTTTCTCGTGAATCATTTGCTCCGTATTGAAATTATATACATACATATATATTTTTTTTCTTATATATACACATACATACATAGTTAATCTTTAAAAAAAACGAAGAACAAGCA
>NW_026374176.1:0-353 GCF_001194135.2 Octopus bimaculoides | reverse complement strand
CTCTCTCTCTCTCTGAGAGAGAGAGAGAAAAGGAATTGTTGCTCCTAAGGCTATGTAAGAAAATGTGAACTGTAAAATTTACAAGCAACATGATTAAATGAGATACTGGAATGACAAAATTCACTGTTTTGATAGAAAAGACAGGTGGTCATAAATGTGTGTCAATAACAGATGGACAGAATTAGAGAAAATGGCACACTTTTAGAATCAGCATTATTCTGACAATTGAATGAAAGAAATGTTTTATTGTATTTACTGATTAGCATAATTTGCATGAGTAATGAATGTGGACGATTTTGTTGAAAATAGCTTTCCATTAAAAACAAGTTTCTCCAGTGGGGTCTTGTCAACAA
>NW_026374175.1:42438-46845 GCF_001194135.2 Octopus bimaculoides | reverse complement strand
ATATATATTTATATATATATGTATGTATGTATGTATGTATACGTATGTGAGTGTGTGAGCCTGTCTGACTTTGTGTGTGTTTGTGTCAGTGTGTATAGGTGTGTATGTGTGTTTGTGTGTGTATAACTGTGTGTATGTATATGAATCTGTTAGTATTTTTCTGTATATGTATGTGTGAGTGTGTGTGTATCTGTATTCCTGTATACGTAAGTATGTGAGTGTGTGCGTGTGTGTATGTGTGTGTATATCTTTGTGTATGTATATGAATATGTCTGTACCTGTTTGTATATGTAAGTGAATATTTGTGTGTGTGTGTGTGTGTGTGTATACCTGTGTTTGTGTATGAATCTGTATGTGTCCGTATGTGAGTGTCTGTGTGTGCGAATGCCTGTGTATACCTGTGTGTATGTGTATGAACTTGTATGTACCTGTATGTATGAGTGTCTGTGTGTGCGTGTGCGTGTATGTCCGTGCATACCTATGTGTATATGTATGAATCTCTACGTACTTTTCTGTATATATACGTATGCGAGTATCTATGTTTGTGTGCATGTGTGTGTGTGTCTGCCTGTGTATAACTGTGTGTATATATGTATGAATCTGTACGTACTTGTCTGTATATGTGTGTATTCAAATGTCTAAACGCGTGTGTAAGCGCGTGCCTGAGTGTATGCGTATATTTATGCCTATCAATTTACAAATGCGTCCATGACTGTGTATATGTGTGTGTATATATATATATATATATATGTATATATATGTCCATGTATGGCTCAATGCACGTGCATTTCTTCAAATTTAATTATTAATTCAATATGATTTTTCTTTTCACGTGCTGTTTTTTGAAATTGTGCTCAGTTTGTGTTTATTTGATTTCAGTTGTTTAATTAGTCACGTGATTAAGCAGCCATATTTCATCCACGTTTTGAAAACACATTCTTCCCATCCTTCCACCCCACCCCCCATCTTCAAATTTTCTGCCTGGTTAGGTTTGTATTGTAGGCTCTAAGCGGCCCATCCAAATTATACTACTGTGGCATTGTGGGATAGATTTAATCGGATATGTTCTTCCTTTACAAATTGTCGTCGTCGTCGTCTTCTTCTTCTTCACCTTCTTAAAAGAGTAATAATGATAATTATTATTATTATTATTATTATTATTATTATTATTATTATTATTATTATTATTATTATTATCATCATCATCATCATCATCATCATCATCATCATAATCATTATTATTATTATTATTATTATTATTATTATTATTATTATTATTATTATTATCATTATTATTATTAACAGGTGAGCTGGCAGAATCGTTAGCACGCCGGGCGAAATGCCTTTTAGCATTTCTTAACTTCCCGAAATGAGTTCAAAATTCGCTGAGGTCGTTTTTACATTTCGTCGTCTTTACATTTCGTCGTCTCTGGATCGATAAAATAAGCACCAGTCGAACACAGGTCGATGTAATCCAATTAATCGTTCCCTTGAAATTGCTGGCCTTGTGCTAAATTTAGAAATCATATTTATTGTTGCAATTACTATTGTTGTCGTTTTCAAGTGCCAACGTTAAAACAAATATAATTTATGTTTCTCAAATTTCCAAAATAAAAAGTAGTTTACGTACCAATCATATGGTTCCAGGTTCAGTCTCACCACGTGGCAGCTTTGGCAAGTGTCTTCTACTGTAGCTTCAAGCCGACCAATGCCTTGTAAGTGGATTTGACAGACGGAAACTGAAAGAAGCCCGTCGTATATACATACATGCATATATACATGATGGCTACCCACTCGTTATCGAGTATGGCCATTGCACGAGGCTTAGCTGTTAACGATGCTGTGATCGAATGTGACTTTTTAGCCCAGCTAAAGATCTACAATGTCTTGTACAGAATTGGCAGCTAAAACCTTTACCGGCAATAGCCGGCTGTAGTTGTAACTGGGCTTCATGTACCTTTGCATGTCGTTTAAGTCCTCTCGCCGAATTACACTCTCTTCTACATACCTGATGGATATAATTATTATAGTGTGTAGCACCACCACCAGCTTGATAGTCTATCGGTCTCGCTTTATGATGACGAAGATGACTCTTGAGTCCAGCTTTACTGAGGCAGGGTCTTGCAAAGACACTGCATGTAAGCGTCATAGGAAAACTCTCACCGTCTGGAAGTGCAACAGCGATGCCCTTCCTGACATCCCTCCTTACTTTCTCATGCGCAACTCGAGAATTCTCAAAAGTAGCTGTCCCCTCATGCACAATCCTTCTCCACCTGCTACGGTCAATAGCTAGGTCCTCCCATGTGTCGGGAAGCCATCAGCAAGTTTTTATACCTCTTTTTTGGTTTATTTGGAGGTCGTTCTTGTTTAGCTAACTCTACGTATAAGAATTGTTTTGGCATCCTTGAATCTTTCATCTTGATTAGATGACCACTCCACCTAAGCCTTTGCTTCAACACAAGAGCTTCTATACTTTCACAGCGAGAGCTTCCCAATATCTCAAGATACATACATACATACATACAAAAATACCCTGTGGTTGATGTTCAAATTCCAATGAAGGAGCCTTGGATCTAGATTGGCAAGAAATCTTGAAATAAAACTGAACACACATCCATCCATTTATCCGTCCATCCATCCATCCATCCATCCATACATACATACATACGTAGGGTACGTACATACATACATACATACATGACATGACATGACATGACATGACATGACATCTCCTCGAGCTGGTTAACGATGCACAACTGCATCCATTAGAATTGCGAGGAGGGGAGCGAACCCCTACCATCTTCTAGCGATGGAACCAGTAAACCTCTTCTGGTTTCGGGCTATTTCTGCCACTCCTCAGTACTGGACACTTCATCTGTTGGAGATGATAGCAGCTCGTTTCTGCACGAGGTATATATATTTCAAGCGAACACACAGTCGCTGATTTTGCAACGAGCAAAAAAAATCCTCGTTCTAAAATCTCTCTAAGAGAACAACGCAGTAGTTATACCAACAAGTAATATTCGTAGCCAATTAAAATGGTAGTGCTCCAGCATGGTCGCAGTTAATTTACTGAAACAAGTAAAAGAATAAAAGAAAGACAATAAAAGAATAAAGAAGAAAAGTCGTACCATCAACAACTTAAACTTCCGGCAGGTAAGATCGATATAAAATGGATTGCTTTGCTTCAACGGTAACACCACTGCCAAGTTGACTGGCAATATGGGTTCGATCTTCACGGTCATCCATATAAAGTTTGTCTGCTCAACGTTTTATTTTAATTTTTTTTAACGTGATTTTATTTATCGCGATGTCTACTTCGAGAACTTCCGTTAAAACCAGTTGCAGCGAAATATAAAAATATTGATTTTCATTGGGACTTCAGCTTTCAATTTAACGGCATATTTAACTTGGTCAATAAGTCATTAAATGTGCAACTTAAAGTCGAGGTGCAATCAGTGTCATATATATATATATATATATATATATATATATATGTGTGTGTGTGTGTGTGTGTGTGTGTGTGTGTGTGTGTATACATATTTATACATATATATACATATTTATATATATATACATATCTATCTTTATATATATATATATATGTATATACACACACACACACACACACACACACATATATATATATTCCAAAATATATATATACTCACATTCCTGTGTATGAGTATATCCATATATTATGTACCTAATCAGGTATATATATACATGTGTGTGTGTCGTGTCTGTGTACGTGTGTGTGGGCGTGTACGTGTGTGTGGGTGTGTGTATTCATATACTTATATTTGTATGTATATGCATATATATGAATACATATATATGATTTTATATATATAAATAAATATATAAATGTATATATATATATATACATATTTATACTTTATATATACATTTATTTATGTATATACATCAAATGTATATACATACATACGTACGTACATACATACATATATATATATGTGCGTGTGTGTGTGTGTGTGTGTGTGTGTGTGTGTGTGTGTGTGTGTGCACACACGCGCGTATTAATTGTCTACTTGTCTCAGATGAAATATCTCGGTATAATGCTTTCTTGCTGTCATTGTTTCTCACCCTTCGTTCTCGCCTCCTGCCTGGGGTCAAAATATATTTCCTCCCACCTCGCTTACTGAAAACAACAACAACAAAAACAACAACAGCATCAACAAACCGTAACACAATTACCGCGATTAACTTCGCCGCCATATTTTTTCATATATATATATATATATATATATATATATGTTATATACTGTCTTATTTTTATGTGGTTTCATGTGTTTTTTTCCCTTCGTCTTTTATTTATCAGAAAGCCACAAATACAATTTCAAAATGTCTGCCTTCCTTCTATCGCCACTTCGCTGATGAGCAGAT
>NW_026374175.1:40512-41501 GCF_001194135.2 Octopus bimaculoides | reverse complement strand
TACTTACATACATAAATACCTATATATATGCATACATGTATACATACATGCATACATACATAGATTCTATCTATCTCTCTATCTTTCTATCTTTCTATCTATCTTTCTATTTGTCTATCCATCTATTTATCTATGTGTCTATCTATCTTTCTGTTTGTCTATCCATCTACCTATCTATTTGTCTGTCTGTCTGTCTGTCTGCCTGTCTGTGGGTCTTCTTGCCTTTCAGTATATCTATTTATCTATCTATCAATCAATCGATCTATCTATCTATCTATCTATCTATCTATCTATCTATCTATCTATCTATCTACCCATGTGTATATATATATATATATATATTTATATATATATATACACACACACACGCACATATATATATGTATATATATTATATGTGTGTGTGTGTGTTTGTATGATGGATTTCCGCTGAGTTTCTGCGTACTCGACCCCGGGGTTATAGAAGAACCCAATTACGCAAGGTGCTTCGCAATGGGATCGAACACGAAAAGAAAGGGCTTCAAAACGATCTGCTTAGCCATACTTGTATTTCTGTATATGCATAAAAAAAATATATATATTTATATTCATATATATGTTTGTCTATTTCTTTATATCTATATATATTTATATATATCTGTATATTTTTTCTATATATATTTACTCATTCATTTTTCGCCTATAGTGTCGCACAATAAAGGTTCTGGAATTCACATTCGACGTTTCTAGACATTCACAGTCTCATGGTCAATGCGACGATCACACGCTACACACCTTCCTTCGAAGCACTGTTGTAAACAGTGGAAGTAAGCTACAACGTTGAAACTTAGTGCACGTGCACAGGAGACATCAAGGTCAATCTGTGCCATGCGGCTTTACTTTGCGTGCTTTAGCTTCTTTACTATGGCAACAGTCCTGATACTTATTGATCAGACGACGTAGGTGTATGTGCGTGTGTGTGTGTATATATACATATATATATATATATA